>NW_022883228.1:0-17336 GCF_011952255.1 Bombus vosnesenskii
AAATGTATACCGAACAAATTATGTATCAATTTATTTTGCTGCCGAAATGAAACTGTAATCAGCAGCCACAATGCGACAGCCCCACCAGTACCACTCACCCTGGGCTCAACACCCAACATCTGTATTCCGACCAACACATACCACTCAGATGAAGAGGAGGAATCAGCTGTAATTTTCAAGCCACGTCAAGTCCGATTCCACAAAAGTCTTCTGAAGAAAACTTGAGGGATCAAGTTCAATCTAAGAAGGGGGGAATGTCACAGACGAAATTCGAGCAACTGTATATAACAAACCGAAATTCCGAACGCCTTATCGCGTGTGACCGTCCGGTCAGCACCCGTTCTCAGCCGCCTGAGTGGCATTCGGTCACTCCAGCCGTTCTCCGAATTTTACACTAAGTATAAACAAAACCTTCTCCCACTCCAACGAATGGAAGAATATAAATGCACCCTTCAAAGTCATCCAGTCAGTCTAAAAAAAATTCTTAACTAACCCAAGTATCGAAATTAATTAACAAGTTCCTTATTTTTACCTTAATTTTACACGACAAGAGCAACGTCGAAAGAAACGGCGTAGCCAGCCGCTCTCACGAAACTCGCTCGCTCCAAGAATCCCGTGGCTCTCTTTTTCGTCCGCGGTCACCCTTTGTCCGTGAATTGGCATTAAGCCGCACCCCGATCTGTGCGCAGATCGTTTTCCACTGCGAACACTGTAAAGGGCAATTGCGCGTCGAGTCGTACGCGGAAGCCTTTATCCCGCGGGTTACATTATCGCAGCCCGTGGTTTCGTATATTGCCGCGTTAATTCCAATTTATTCGCCCTTTCGAAACGTGGCTCGAAACTTGATCCGTCTTATGCTCGCCAGTCCGTATCCTCGATACGAGAGATCGGTCGACGTATTCCACGTATTCGTCTCCTTTAAGCCGCCAAAGTAGCCCCGCCAAAGTAGCGCCAAAACCCCGATCCTTTATCGTTTAATATATATCCTACGTTTTATCGTTCTTGCATTGTTTCGTTCCTCGACGTTGCACTAATCGGAGCAGGTGCAAAGTGTTGGATAATCGATTCGAGACAATGGGATCTCGAGCGACAGACGTCGTAAACCCAAGGTCAACCATGCCCGGACAGTGTCACGGTTACGAGCGCGAAGCCTTTTAATCGTCTTTCGCTCGTAATATGCGCTCGTACGCTCTCGATGGCTTCAATGCTTGAGAAAACTAAAAAGACCAGATGTAGAGTTTTCTTAGAAGTGATGACCATGAGGTGGTATGGTGATAGGTGCGTAAGGAACTACTCTTGGTGTTTTTAACGAACAATAGTTTAATTAGAACTAATCAACAATCAGAGTTAACAATTAACAACTAACAATTACATTTAACAGACAATAGGTAACAACTAACAAATAACGATAGACACCGAGAGATCATTCGACGCCTTGCTATGCAAATAGTACCGAGGAGTTACACATTTAATGGCGCAAGACAGACTGACTCTGCTTTTGTTTCGGATCGCGCAGATTCTTCCCTTCGTAGCCCATCGATATCCCCCACTAGCGTACATTCATTAGATGTGCCGCCAGTGCTGGCACGTGTATGCTCTTCCGAGAATTCGGCGGAAAGAGTGTGAAGATACCGATGGTACATTGGGCACGTCGGTGTTGCGCTTTGGCGGCGTCGCGCTTTGCAACCGGAGCCGTTGAAAAGTTCCGTGGCCCGTGCCGCCACAGTACCCCCTTACCAGTGATAACGCTATATAAATGAAAAATGTATAAATGTTACAGGCAAGGGTGCACGTTCGCCGGCTCCTAACGCCTATCCGAGATCCGCCTGAAACCAATCAGGAAATCGAACTCTCCTGCCCGCGCGTGTGGTGTGATGAACTCTTGAGTCCCCTTCGCTTTGTTCGTTTCGGGCACCGGGCGGTATTGTTACATTGCGCTTTTCCGTGCTATGGTGTTCAATATTATCGTTAAATAGAAGTGCGGGTCTATGGACACTATTACGTTTTTATTATTTATTTTAATAGTGAAGGTCTTTTTTCCTCGCTCTATAACCTGATACGGCCCGTCGTAGGGTGGTTGTAAGGGGTCTCCGATGGCGTCGCGACGCAGAAATACATAAGGCGATGTTTCGAGGTCGCGGAACACGAAGGTTCTCTTTTTGCCGTGTCGCGTAATTGGATGAGGCCTGATTTTTCCTATTCGGTCTTTTAGGCGACTTGCGAATTCCGAATTGGCCTGTTGTTTAGTCGGTATAAAAAATTCTGCCGGCAATCGTATGCCGGTGCCATAGACCATTTCGGCTGCCGTCGCGTTTAGGTCCTCTTTAATAGCAGTTCGTATGCCTAATAGAACTATCGGCAAGATATCCACCCAGTTGCTCGTATCGTGGCATTTGATTGCTGCTTTTAGTTGTCGGTGCAGGCGCTCTACCATGCCGTTGGACGCGGGGTGATAGGCTGTCGCGCGCAAATGTCTGATGCCGAGCAACCGGCATAGTTCGTTAAATAGGTTCGACTCGAACTGGCGCCCTTGATCGGTCGTTATTTTTAAAGGCACGCCGAAACGAGATATCCACGTGGAAAGGAGAGCCGAAGCGACGGTTGCCGCCTCCATGTCGGCGATGGGAATGGCTTCGGGCCAACGCGAAAAACGGTCGATACACGTTAGACAATATCGGTAGCCTTTTGAATATGGCATCGCGATAATGTCTATGTGTAAGTGTTCGAAACGGCCCGCTAACTCTCCGAATGTTCCGACGGGTGAGGATACGTGCCTGGTGACTTTACATTGTTGACACGGAATACATTGTCGTGTCCAATTTCGGGAGTCCTTGTTTATGGGCGGCCAGACGAAACGCGTCGTCACCAGGTTTTGAGTGGCACGTATCCCTGGTTGGGAAAGTCCATGGAGCGAATTAAATACGTCGCGCCGCAAGGATTTCGTTACGTACGGTCGTACAAAGTCACCCGATACGTCGCAATATATTTCTACGTCGTGATCGGGGAAACGTATTTTCTTTAACCGTAGCGCGGATGTACCGGAGTTGACGATGTTGCTTAGTTCTTTGTCGGCTTCTTGCGCGGCGGCGAGAGCTCGATGGTCCACAGACTTTCCTATCGCTTCGATGCGTGACAGAGCGTCGGCAACATTATTGTCTAACCCCTTGATATATCTTATGTCGGTAGTGAATTGTCCGATGTAATCTAGTTGCCGGAATTGTCGCGGCGAACACTTATCAGGATCTTGGTTGAACGCATATGTAAGGGGTTTATGATCGGTGTAAATTATAAAATTTCTCCCTTCAATGGCGTGTCGAAATCGCTTTACCGCAGTGTACATAGCGAGTAATTCGCGGTCGTACGCGCTGTACTTTCGCTGCGCGGAGTTCAACGGTTTGGTAAGGAAACCTAACGGCTGCCAAGAGTCGTTGACGCGTTGCTGGAGGACCGCTCCTATTTCATAGTCGGATGCGTCTACCGCGAGGCTAACAGGTGCGCCAGGTATCGGATGCGCTAACATCGTGGCGTTAGCGAGGGCGCGTTTCGACTCGCGGTAGCTGGCTTCGGATTGCTCTGTCCATTTGATGGGCGCGTTGCCCTTTTTTCCTCCTTTTAATAGGTCGTTTAGGGGTTGAAAAATTTTTGCGGCCCCCGGTATGAAACGTCGGTAGAAATTAATCATACCGAGGTACCTGCGTAGTGATTTAACGGTCCCGGGGAGCGGTACTTCTACAATAGCGTCAACGCGTTCGGCTAGCGGCTTTATCCCGTCGGCGTTTACGGTGTGTCCCAAGAATGTGATTTCGTTCACACCGAATTCGCACTTTACTGGGTTGATGACTACGCCATACTCGTTTAAGCGTTCAAACAAAATCCGAAGGTGTTCGCGATGTTGTTCTTCGGTTTCGGATGCGATTAAGAAATCGTCTATGTAAGCGAACACGAAGTCCAGACCACGGGTAATTTCGTCAACGAATCTTTGACACGTTTGCGCGGCGTTTCGAAGCCCAAACATCATGTTGGTTGCTTCGAAAAGTCCGAAAGGTGTCGTGATCGCGGTTTTCTTAACGTCTTCTGGCGCGATCGGGATTTGGTGGTAAGCGCGGACAAGGTCGATTTTTAAGTAGACACGCTTACCGTACAGATGTTGCGCGGAATCTTCGATATGTGGTGGGGAGTACCTGTCGGGTATGGTGCGAGCGTTCAACGCACGATAGTCGCCGCATGGTCGTAGACTTCCGTCCTTCTTTGGGACGACATGCAGGGGTGATGCCCATGGACTCTTCGATGGCCGCATCACTCCTTGCTCGATCATTGTTGCGAAATCCGCCTTGACTTGCTTGAGACGATCCGGTGCGAGACGTCGAGGTTTACTGTAGACGGGTGGCCCGGGTGTGGTTTCAATATGGTGTACCACACTGTGTCGGATTTTCTCTCGTCCGAAGGCCGGTGGACGAGTTAGATCCGGAAACTCCGCCAATAGTCGATGGTAGACCGATTCGCCGATTACGGTTTTGATGGATATTTCTTCCGTCGTGGCAGCGTATCCCCTTGTTGATAATTGGGTTGTCGTGTCGAGGAGTTGTTTGTTTCGCGGGTCCACGAGCAACCCATAATGGCTTAAAAAATCTACGCCTATGATAGGCGTTTGAACGTCAGCAATTACGAAGTTCCACTCGAAGGCTCGTCTTAGGGACAGGTTAAGGCCAATCGTAGTGGTACCATACGTTGCGATGCGCGTCCCCAGTTGGCCGCGAATAGTTCGTACGCGTTTTTCTTGACGTGCCTATGGATTTTACTGCGGGGGTATACGCTGATGTCGGCGCCGGTGTCTACAAGGAAAGAGATCTTCGTTCCCTTGTCCGTAACGAAGATGCGGCGGGAACTCAGGCCGTCGTCGTCTGCCGCGTCTACGGACGGCTGGTCTCGTTTCCCGACTTCCACGTGCATGGGAAACGACAGCTCCTCGCGCGTTCTCCGAACTTTGCATGATAGAAACACAGACCGTCTTGCCGTGGCCGATCTCGCGAGCGCGAACGTCGGTGGTATCGCGAACGCGAGCGTGATCGTGATCGTGATCGTGGTCGACGATGATTAATCATGCTCAACGCGTTCATCTGTGCCTGCAACTGTGATATTTGCTCGCTCAACACGTTGATTGCGGCGGCCATTGGTTCGTATACTCCAGCGTTTTGCGCTGGTGGGTCCATTACTGCCGTTACCCGGGCGGTGCGCTGAAAATCCTCCGTGAATTCTTCAGCGATCAGGTCCGCCTGCCGCAATAACCTTTCTGGGTCCGAATCGTCGACTGCCGCGAGGACACGCCTGATGCGGGCGGGTAATCGGTTCCTCCACAGCGTGAGGGTAAAATCATCGGGCGTGGCGGGGCTGGAGAGTTTTTTTAAGTGTTGGTAAAACTGGGATGGCTTTCTATCTCCCATCTCCTCGCTTTCCACCAACTTCTTTATCCGAGTCGCGTCCGTATCGGATAATTTGCGAATGAGCGCATGTTTTAATTTCTCGTAGCGTCCGATGTCCGGAGGGTTCGTCATTAGGTCTTCGACGTCCTGGAGCTGTTGATCGTTGAGACATTTTGCCAGCGTCACGTACTTAATGGTGTCTTCCGTAATTCGCGCTGCCTCGAATTATCTCTCCAGAAGGGCAAACCATGCCGCCGTGTTCGTGGGTAGCAGTGGAGACATGCTGATCACCTGGCTGGCTATGGTTCCCTGTGTATTACTTTCCATCGTCGCGGTGCACTCAAAATCGGTGGTTAAAAACGATAGCACTATCACGGTCACCTCTTTCACTAAATATCACGTTAAATCACGTCGGGGTCACCAGTTTGAGGTGGTATGGTGATGGGTGCGTAAGGAACTACTCTTGGTGTTTTTAACGAACAATAGTTTAATTAGAACTAATCAACAATCAGAGTTAACAATTAACAACTAACAATTACACTTAACAGACAATAGGTAACAACTAACAAATAACGATAGACACCGAGAGATCATTCGACGCGTTGCTATGCAAATAGTACCGAGGAGTTACACATTTAATGGCGCAAGACAGACTGACTCTGCTTTTGTTTCGGATCGCGCAGATTCTTCCCTTCGTAGCCCATCGATATCCCCCACTAGCGTGCATTCATTAGATGTGCCGCCAGTGCTGGCACGTGTATGCTCTTCCGAGAATTCGGCGGAAAGAGTGTGAAGATACCGATGGTACATTGGGCACGTCGGTGTTGCGCTTTGGCGGCGTCGCGCTTTGCATCCGGAGCCGTTGAAAAGTTCCGTGGCCCGTGCCGCCACAGATCTATAAATTTTAATATATTATACAAAATTATTCAATTAGTTTTCATTATTAGAGCAGCAATCAGTACATGTTAACAACAAAATTATGTACCATATCGTCGTTCACTGCTATGGGTATTTGGGGTCTTACAAAAAAGAGAGGTGACAACGAAGCAATCATAACTACAAAAGAAGTTCTAATAGCAAAAGCCGATGCATTATACGAGCAAGAACAATACCAGGAAATACATGACCTTCTAATAAATTATAAAGTAATGACATTATGTATATCACTTATAAATGTAGATAATAAAATTGAATATTTTTATAGGATAGCGGTGATATTGAAATTATATGGCGTTTGTGTAGAGCAATGTATAAATTGTCTAAAATTGTGAGTGAAGTGGATGGAAAGAAATTAATTTTCGAAGCTTATGATTTAATACTTGAAGCACTTGAGATAAAAGAGGATAATTGGGCTGCACACAAATGAGCATCGATTCTCCTTAATTCTAAGACTCTTTATGAAGGAGTAAAAGCACAAATAAAAGAGTCATATAATACTAAGAAACATATGCTGGTATATTTCATGATAATATATTAATATATATATATATATATATATATATAAGGCTCCGGTGCTCTTTCATCTCGGAGATGAATATATATATATATATATATATTCATTTTGGATAATCCCGCAACATTGTAACCTAGAGTCTACTATAGCTGTAATTGAACAATTGTAGTTATTCAACCCGATTGTAATTGTTCGAGAATTGTGATAATGAGCTTGGGCTCGAGGCG
The DNA here is from genome assembly GCF_011952255.1 of Bombus vosnesenskii. NCBI lineage: Eukaryota > Metazoa > Arthropoda > Insecta > Hymenoptera > Apidae > Bombus > Bombus vosnesenskii. The sequence continues at coordinate 7,101 of NW_022883228.1, forward strand.
ACAGTCAGTCGCCGAACGTAGCCGCGGTCACGGGATGAACGCTTTGCCTAACAAAGGTATGGAGTAATTCTATAGCTCTCCTTAAAAGAAATATTTGTGGCGACACGCGACAGTAAACATTCCAACGGTTTCTGTCCCGTGGCTCGCCACGTGCAGACCCTATTCTTCGAGTAAGATGATTGCCAGATGTCGATGCGTCTCCGCAGTACATGTTCGGCTAGCCCGAGGGCCCGTTATAAATCTTAAGGTTTAGTTAACTAAAGTCCTTCAAACGGACAAACGGTCTTTGTCCCAACTACGGGAAGATAGGGGAGACATACTTTTCAACGAGCGGCGTCTCCCACTAACAACTTTCCCTCGAGGGCGGCTGGCATCCTTTTCTAACCACCGATATGGAGATTGACCAATTAGCAGCAACGTCAATTTCCCTTACTTTCTGAACGAAGGCTTTTCTCGACGAATCCGATGATCTCGTATCCTTAGACACACCCCGTTATAGTTTTCCTGTGTGGCATCATCGGGACGGGAAAGGCATTCTCGCTCGCGATCTCATCGATCAAAGAGTAACGCTTTCGCGATCAGTGATCATTCTCAGACTTGGACTTTGTGAGTACGTTCTGTTGTCATCCCGTTGGCCGCGGATTCGTTATTTAGCCCGAGAGCATCGTCACTGGTGTCGCGAGTGCCGAACCGCCGTGATCAATTCTTAAGACTGTAATAATTCTATCATTGTAATAAACTACGCCTGTGTGTACCATATCAATGGCTAATCCTCGAGAAGATTCATTTGACGCCCACAACCCCATTTCCAGTGATGATCCGACATATATATATATATATATATATATATATACTTATAAATATTTCATTCCCTGACACAATGTCAAGCAATTGTATCGAATATGTTTAATGTCGCAGAGAGCAATGGAACTAAATCCAAAAGAACCAACACTTATGTACGTGCTTGGTACTTGGTGCTATCAAGTTTCTGATTTAACATGGTATCAAAGAAAAATTGCATCTGTAATATTTGGAGAACCGCCATCTTCATCATTCGAGGAAGCTCTAAAATATTTTGAAACTGCAGAGGAAATTGATCCCAATTTCTATAGTCAAAATTTATTAATGTTGGGAAAAACCTACTTAAAATTAAATTAAAAAGAGCTAGCTACGAAATATTTAAAAATGGCCCTTGATTATCCTGCAAAGAACGAAGATGATCGAGATGCTAAACAGGAAGCGCAGAAGTTGTTAAAGAAATTTTAACAAACTGGACAGAAGTTATAACCTATTATATGATAAATTGGAATTGACGGGATAGAAGGGATAAAGAAAAATTTAGAATCTATCTTTTAAGTAGAAGTATAAAGTTTATTTACTATAATGTACAATACAACTTATGTGTGATGAGCCTGTTATAGACAACATCTATTTACAGTTCCCAAGTAAAGTAAGTAGTAGTTCCCATATGAAGTAGTCCCCAAGTCTAATTAGTTTAGCGATCAGGAGAGTATTCTTCTTCTTCTTCTTCTTCTTCTTGTTCATCTTCATTCGTATTCCTGCGACGCCCCAGAATTGCTTCTGCTTGCAACCTGGTGAGCAACTGGAGATATGGACGTGCTGCTGGGCTGCCTGATCTTCGTCCCGTCCTTCCCGTCAGATGGTATAAAAGGTAGCGATGCAGGCCAAATTCCGAGATGAATTCACCACATGGGCAAATAAAGCTCACCATAACGTAATTCGGTGGTAAACTGTCTGGAGATTGTGTTCTGATGTGCAAGCTATTGTAACCAAGCGGGCACTCTCCCATCGTTTTGTTATAAGGCACGATCTGGAAAAATAAAATTAAGATAGGTAAATGAAAAATAAATAAATAATAAATAAGGAAATAAAATAAATAATTTCAAACAAATTGTTTGAAAAATCAGTGGAAGAAACGATTTGAAGGAAATAAAATACTTACTGCTCCAAGTGTGGTGAAGATGTATAAGGACGCTTTCAATCGCGAAGCGCTTCCAAACGTGAAGAACTTTCGAACTCGAAGTACTTCCAAATGCGAAGAAGAATCTGGAAAAATAAAATTAAGATAGATAAATAAAAAATAAATAAATAATAAATAAGGAAATAAAATAAATAATTTCAAACAAATTGTTTGAAAAATCAGTGGAAGAAACGATTTGAAGGAAATAAAATACTTACTGCTCCAAGTGTGGTGAAGATGTATAAGGACGCTTTCAATCGCGAAGCGCTTCCAAACACCAAGAACTTTCGAACGTCGAGAATTTTCAAACGTCAAGAACTTCGAAGCGTCAAGAACTTTCAAACGTTCTGTTCGATAGTCGAATTGGGAATGTGATCTCCGAGCTAGTTGTCGGGCTTATATAGACGCCATTTCGCTTCATGTTTGCCACCATTGCCTGGGTTAAGTCTCTTAAGGGGGCCCCCTTATTAACAGGCTGGTAAAGCCTAAGCAGTTGTTCATTTGTTTGGTGTATGAAACACGGTTTAAAGGACAGACGTATTGTGCAGCAGGTATGCGAAACCTTCTTAATTACGGAAAATCCGAGAATGCTTCTGAGAATATACAATGACAACAGAGTTGGGGGAAAGTGCGATTCTTATTTATTTTTGCCCCTTTAATGAGGGTCATAACACCGGTCCGCACCTTTGTTAGACGGATCGCCCGTCCCGTTGACCGTGGCTACGTTGGGCGGCAGGCTGTCGCCCCGAGCCAAAGTTCACCGTCATGAATCCCGAACAGTTACCATCTGCTTGGATAACTGCGATTGTTTCATTACGGCTATAGTAGACTCTAGATTACAATGTTAGGAGGTTCGGAGGGGCCCCGGCGTCCTTTCGTCTCCGACATATTGAAACATTGAACGATACATCTACCATCGCCTTATTATTTCTTATGCATTAATTACACAATCGTCGTATTAAGTATATAGTAAGTACAGCAGAGAAATATTTGATCGATATAGTTGTCGGTCGCTTGAGCTATTCCGATGATTATATTGTAAATATCGTTGGCTTTGAATATATTTTATCATCAAGGGACAGCTTCTTATTGTTGGTATTTGGCGGAGGGTTACGATGACGAGTGGTAAACTCCTTCTAGGTAGGTTCAGGGAGAGGACAAGAGGTAGCTATATAATTCAAAAGCATTAATAGTTCCCGTTTTCCTTCTGCTTGAAAGAATGATTTATTGTCATTAGCCGATTTTGCGAAAATTTGTTGAAAAATTTGCGGCTAATTTTCCCTTCAAAGTGTTCCAAAAAAGTGAAAAATTGAAATTTCGAAAAACCCTCCCAGCGTTACCTGGGGAAAACTGTTACCTAACGAATGAACTTTGAGTTTTTGATTTCAGATGATGCAGCACCAAGTTATGAGCAATTCTACTTTTTTCCGAGACACGTCCGAATAATTACTGCCATTGCCGTATTTTTTAATATTTCTCCGTGAAAATTTTATACAATATTCTTCGAATGTCATACTTTAATGTACTATTGGTTTTAATAAAGAGTATCTACAGCCAATCTACCTAAAAAGTTTTGATAAATTCCCATATATCGCGTTATTTCTGTTCGTACTATACCAGGATGGACGGCATTCACTGTAACACCAGTTCCTATATGACATAAAAAATAATGCTTTATCGATTGTATTATTTATTCAAAAATAAATTTTATTTTCTGTTAAAATGACAAAACCTTTCAATTTATTTGCCAATTCCTTTGTAAATAAAATATTAGCTAATTTGCTCTGTGCATATGCTTCGCCAGGCTCATAGGTTTTCTCATTATTCAAATCGTCGAATTTAATTTTGCCACGCTTGTGTGCACTACTTGAAACATTTACAATCCTTGATGGTGCAGAATCTTTTAAAGTGTCTAACAATAAATTTGTTAGTAATAAGTGTCCTATATGATTCACACCAAATTGCAATTCAATTCCTTCTTGGGTATACATCTTAGGACATCTTATTACTCCTGCATTATTTATAAGAATGTGAAGCTTTCTTTTCTTGTGTTCTACAATGGAAACAGATAATACAAATTATGCTATAGATCTATTGATTTAGATATAATAAGTTCAGGAAGAATTTCTTCCCAATTTAGTATTCAAAAATAGATGAACACTTTATACATATAACAAAGCTATGTTATTTCATTTCATTTCATACTCTAACATAGGATATGGTATATATCTTTCTTAAATTGCTCTGCAAAATCCCTAATACTTTTTTGAGATGCTAGATCACATGGTCTACAATAAACATATTTATTGCTACTTTCTACTACTATGTCACGGCGTGTCTAAAAAAATGATCATTAATTTTATAAGGTTTTGAAACAGCCGCAAACATTTTTCTAAATAAGTAAAACTGCACCAATAATTAACGGCAATTTTTTAGAAATAATCAATAGCATTAATTATCAATAATTTAGTAAAACATTGTACGATTTGTTTTTTCCTTCAAGTAATATACAATGTAAACGGCATAACTGAATTTGTAACAATTCAATCATGAAACAAATATACAATAGATTTTGATAATATTGATTAAAATGTAATAGTCCATTTCTATATATTATAATTTTTCTTAGTTTATTGTCATTGTTAATTTATATTATTTTAATCATAATTAATCATAATTCATCATAATTAATTCGGATTCTGTTTCGAATACATGTCAAGTCATGGATATGGATGATTCAAAATAAAGAGCGAAATTTAATACTCAGAAACGTGTAATGTATTTATCGCAAATATAAAATTCTATACTTTATATTTTATATAATTGATCGTATTTGATCGTATCAGACAGTAACAGAAAATAGATGAAGACACACACACACGCGCGCACACAACATCTTTACGATAAATCGAATTGAAAATATCGAGTTTTCAGTATCGAATCTGTCAATGCTGTTAATGTTTGCGTACTTTATTCGATTCTCATCTGACGTGGAATTTTCTAATTTTGCTGTCAGAATTACATCTGTCATAATTAATCAAATCTGAACACGTTGTATATTGTACAAATTTTTTATTTTTTTCTGTAAATACTATAATTTAATATGTCGTTACGGAGAGCGTTATTCGTTATCAGAGATATAAAAGTATTACAAAGAACGCTTATTCATAGAAGATTTCAATTCACACATTTCAAAGGTTTGGAATTATATCTAAGCACGATTTTATTTTTTATTACTTTTCTATTATTGCATAAGATTTTTAAACTTCGTTGCCACCAGAGAAATTTTCTAATTTTAGTCGATATTAGCTTTAACTTGATAATCTGACCGCTTGCAAATTGTAAGTGCAATGTTAATATTAATGATCTGAGGTGGTATGGTGATAGGTGCGTAAGGAACTACTCTTGGTGTTTTTAACGAACAATAGTTTAATTAGAACTAATCAACAATCAGAGTTAACAATTAACAACTAACAATTACACTTAACAGACAATAGGTAACAACTAACAAATAACGATAGACACCGAGAGATCATTCGACGCGTTGCTATGCAAATAGTACCGAGGAGTTACACATTTAATGGCGCAAGACAGACTGACTCTGCTTTTGTTTCGGATCGCGCAGATTCTTCCCTTCGTAGCCCATCGATATCCCCCATTTGCGTGCATTCATTAGATGTGCCGCCAGTGCTGGCACGTGTATGCTCTTCCGAGAATTCGGCGGAAAGAGTGTGAAGATATCGATGGTACATTGGGCACGTCGGTGTTGCGCTTTGGCGGCGTCGCGCTTTGCATCCGGAGCCGTTGAAAAGTTCCGTGGCCCGTGCCGCCACAGTACCCCCTTACCAGTGATAACGCTATATAAATGAAAAATGTATAAATGTTACAGGCAAGGGTGCACGTTCGCCGGCTCCTAACGCCTATCCGAGACCCGCCTGAAACCAATCAGGAAATCGAACTCTCCTGCCCGCGCGTGTGGTGTGATGAACTCTTGAGTCCCCTTCGCTTTGTTCGTTTCGGGCACCGGGCGGTATTGTTACATTGCGCTTTTCCGTGCTATGGTGTTCAATATTATCGTTAAATAGAAATGCGGGTCTATGGACACTATTACGTTTTTATTATTTATTTTAATAGTGAAGGTCTTTTTTCCTCGCTCTATAACCTGATACGGCCCGTCGTAGGGTGGTTGTAAGGGGTCTCCGATGGCGTCGCGACGCAGAAATACATAAGGCGATGTTTCGAGGTCGCGGAACACGAAGGTTCTCTTTTCGCCGTGTCGCGTAATTGGATGAGGCCTGATTTTTCCTATTCGGTCTTTTAGGCGACTTGCGAATTCCGAATTGGCCTGTTGTTTAGTCGGTATAAAAAATTCTGCCGGCAATCGTATGCCGGTGCCATAAACCATTTCGGCTGCCGTCGCGTTTAGGTCCTCTTTAATAGCAGTTCGTATGCCTAATAGATCTATCGGCAAGATATCCACCCAGTTGCTCGTATCGTGGCATTTGATTGCTGCTTTTAGTTGTCGGTGCAGGCGCTCTACCATCCCGTTGGACGCGGGGTGATAGGCTGTCGTGCGCAAATGTCTGATGCCGAGCAACCGGCATAGTTCGTTAAATAGGTTCGACTCGAACTGGCGTCCTTGATCGGTCGTTATTTTTAAAGGCACGCCGAAACGAGATATCCACGTGGAAAGGAGAGCCGAAGCGACGGTTGCCGCCTCCATGTCGGCGATGGGAATGGCTTCGGGCCAACGCGAAAAACGGTCGATACACGTTAGACAATATCGGTAGCCTTTTGAATATGGCATCGCGATAATGTCTATGTGTAAGTGTTCGAAACGGCCCGCTAACTCTCCGAATGTTCCGACGGGTGAGGATACGTGCCTGGTGACTTTACATTGTTGACACGGGATACATTGTCTTGTCCAATTTCGAAATTTCGTCCAATTGTACGAATTTGGACGAGCAGCTGTATATAACAAACCGAAATTCCGAACGCCTTATCGCGTGTGACCGTCCGGTCAGCATCCGTTCTCAGCCGCCTGAGTGGCATTCGATCACTCCAGCCGTTCTCCGAATTTTACACTAAGTATAAACAAAACCTTCTCCCACTCCAACGAATGGAAGAATATAAATGCTCCCTTCAAAATCATCCAGTCAGTCTAAAAAAAATTCTTAACTAATCCAAGTATCGAAAGCGTATCATCGCGAACCGAAAAAATTGTATAAATTGAGTAAAAAATAAAAAGAACTTCATCTCCTTTTCGGAAATTAACAAGTTCCTTATTTTTACCTTAACTTTACACGACATTTTTGGCGATCCGTGCCAGGATCTATTCACTTCAGTGCAAACGAAATTACGATTTCGGCGTACGCGCATCGTTGAAGATCGAAGGATAATCGGACCCAGTGCGAATCTTTGCTACTACGAAGCCCTGCAGCAACTTTCAACGTTCCACTACGGTGAAACTAGACGAGAGGACTACGGTCAGCGCAGAGCAAGCCTACGAATAAGATTCGGAATCTAGAACCAACCAGAGAGGAAACATCGCTGAGACTCCTCAACGGTCATAGCTACTACGGTAAGCTGAAAAATCTGGATTCATTTTCACGATACCGTGTGAGAAAACCCAGTTTCTCAAGCGCTTCGAGACCAAATAGCAACAGTAGTTCAGACTCAATAAGCTCAATTAGTATCATGCCCGCATCACGAAAAGACAAAGTCGAAACTATTGAAACCGTTTCTACAAACGGAGGTACGGACAATTCGATTCGTGCCATATTCGACGTGATACAAAAACAAATTGAAATTCTTGCGCAACGTGTAGAAGAGACACAACGGACGGCCGACAGCGAAAATAAGAAGCGTGCAGCGGAAATAGAACTATTAGGCAAAAATATCTTCAAAATAAAAATAGGACGCGACGCTACTACAGAACTAGGCTCCCTTATTACTATGGACGAATCTGTTGCCGCGAGAGATAGAACTTCCCCACCATGCGTTCCAATTCGAACAGAAGAAGACAACCATCCCTCTTACGAAGACCGTCCACCGCAATTCGCCTCTCCGAGCTTACGGGCCAAAGGCGCGATAGCATGTATTCCGCAATTAAACGGCGAAGACAATATCGGAGTAGAAGAATTCATACGCGAAGTACGCGAATTACGAGCCATGTATAGCGAACCCACGCTACTATTAAAAATGATCAAATTCTGCAATATGCCGATATACGAATACGGACACCTGTACGATGCCCTAAGACGAAACGTAGCCACCCAAGACTCTGTTAGAGAACATCAAGACCAGCTACGCGAAACGAGACAGCGTCACGACGAAAGTCTGCAAAGTTATATCATCAGGTTCCGCAGAGCACTCAATAAGTTACAATACAGTACAACGAACGAATACCGTGACGAAATTACTAGACGAGCTATGAACGACAGGATTTTAAAAGACTCCGTGATCGATTTTATCCGAGGCCTGAAAGGCGAAATAGGACAATTACTACTCGCCAATCCACCATACAATATCCTTGAAGCCGAAAAGAAAGCCACCGACATCGAGCGATTCTTCGGGGAAGATAGAAATCGACGACCAAAACCAATAGAACGATTACGACTCCCTGAGCAGCAACGACTAACAACCAATAATCCTAATCCGATCACTAAAAAACCAACTCCAACACCCAATCCAATGCCAAGAAGCTTCCGACAAACCGAACAAATACCACTTGCCCAAAGGACACAATTAAAATGCTTCAAATACAACCAGATCGGACATGTCTCCAGTCAATGTAAAAATTTTCGAACACCCAGCCAATTTCCGAGACCACCAGCAGTCCACAATCTCGAGACACACAAGGAAGAAATAGAGAATCCAACAGACCAGACCTACGAATTAACGCCACAACGGGAAGACTACCCACAGTACTTTTACGATCCGACGGACAGCGACATAAATTCCTCATTGACAGCGGAGCAGGAATTAATATACTCAAGCGAAGATGCGTATTACGACCAAGAATAACAAAAGAACGGAAATTCTCGATGGGACACTCTAAATTTAAAACCAACGAACACGCTTTGATAAAACTATTTGGCAAAACTCTAGAATTTTTTGTGGTAGAAGACAACTTTCCAATTATAGAAGACGGCATACTCGGTTTGCCAGCCCTATCTAAATTCAAATTTGAACTCTCGAATCAACAATTAAAGCTTGACAATAATATACTTTTATTGCAACAGAAAAACGACGTACCTCCAAAACAAGCAGTGTCAAAAACAGTCTACCTGGAAGGAAAACCAACAACGATATGCTTTATCAATGGTGGTGAGTGCCCAGCCAAAATGACTAATTTTATCGGAAATTCAAATACGTACGATCAAGTCTCCACGTTTAAAGATTTAGTTAGACTTTCGCATATAGAGAAAACCCTCCGTGAACCAATCGAAAAGATATTGCTGTTCTACCTCGACGTATTCAATCTAGAGACCGACTTATTACCATGCACTAACATTGCCAAACACACAATAACGTTAAAAGAAAATAAAATCATTAACACAAAATCTTAGCGACCGCCTGTATGCCATAAAGAAGAAATCAAACGACAAATTGACGAAATGCTACAAAAGAACATTATAGAACCATCTGATTCTCCTTACAATTCACCAGTCTGGGTAGCACCAAAAAAGGCAGACGCCTCAGGGAAACAGAAATGGCGAATTGCAATAGACTTCAGAAAAATAAACGAACTAACTGACCAGGACGCATATCCATTACCTGACATAGACGACATACTATCCCAACTAGGCAACGCAAAATTCTTCTCAGCCCTCGATTTATCCTCCGAATTCCACCAAATCCCGATGGACATAGACTCTAAAAAGTACACAGCATTCTCCACACCACGAGGACACTATCATTACAATAGGATGCCATTCGGTTTAAAGAATGCACCTGCAACATTTCAACGCATGATGGATACCGCACTAAGAGGACTCATAAATAAACATTGCTTCGTATATTTAGACGACATTGTAATACACGGACAGTCGATTGAAGAGCACAATAGCGATAGTATTGCAACGCCTACGCGAACTCGGACTCAGAATACAGCCGGACAAATGCGAATTTCTCAAACCAGAATTAGAATATATTGGACATATAGTAACCGCCGAAGGTGTAAAGCCAAATCCCAAAAAATTAGAAGCCGTTAGCAATTTCAAACAGCCATGTAATCACACAGACATCAAATC
>NW_022883229.1:0-19399 GCF_011952255.1 Bombus vosnesenskii
AATTACACTAATGCCAATGAATATTAACGTATGCGTTTATTAGTACACTAAATAAAAATGAAAGTAATGCAATGAAAAATACAATATACCTTAATGGAAATAAAATAAGTAAATAGCGAAGTATTTATTAATATTATTATATAGCATTATATTATATTATTATAATATTTATTAATATTTACTTAGCTTTTACGTTTGCACAAAAACTATAAAATTTTAAATATAAGGAGAGATTTATAACAGAGATAAAGCAAGTCACAGAAACTAGTGTCTTTCAATGGCAAAAATGCGTTAAAGGAAGTGAAACGATAATCTCCGTCTAGCGTCACAAGCGGAACTGTGTCAGTTTTGCTCCTTGAAAGTACACGTAGCGGTACATGAGCTAGAGAACATTTCAAATCATGTTGTTGTTTTTTTGCTTCGGAGTATCAAGATCGTGAGGACATACATAATATATTAATAAATAAATCCCGGGAAAAACAATGTCGCCGTTACGTTACCGTCGAACCGTCGAACAAAGACGAATTTGAATTCTCCGACTCTCCCCCGATCTGTTTATACTATACCAGTTTAAACCGACGCAAGCGTAAAGAGTTCACGAGAGTTATGGATCAGTATCTACGAGTATCTACCGTCTTTGCGAACATTATCTATAATTATTTATTTAATCATTTGAAAATATACTTGAAGGTTTCAATAACGAGCAATCTTGTCTAATAAATCTCACGATCAACAATCCTCTACACACAAGTCCTCTGAAAACATAACGACTTTTCAGTTCAATTTGATTCGTTGCGTTCAACGCCATCAGGGTGTCCTGTATAACGCGGGCATCCGACTAGGTGCTGATACCACATACAAGAACAAGTCGAATATGTGAAATAAAGCTTTTTAGCTTAAGGTCCCGTTTTGAAAAAAATACAGTTTGAACATGTTCGGTTGGCAATTGGCTTAATACACGCGTATGATAAATAACAAGATTTATTACATGATTTTACAAAATTTGTTAAAATTGATTAAGAAGTTACTTTCAAGAAGTAATATTTACATAATTGTAAATTGAACCTTATGTTTAACAAAATTAGGCATTCTTAAGTATTTGTTATTGTAAATTACTATTATGCTTCGCCAAGTGTGATTGGCGATTTCTGGAACACAGCGTCCATCGATGTCTTCAATGAAAGAACATAAGTTTAATAACCTAACTTATCGACGAAATAAATCCCTGGCCCCCGGGTAGCGTGTTAGGAAGCTTCCCTGGTAATTCTTTTAAAAGCAATTAACGAGTGATCTGTTCGACAGACAGGTCAACACGAAAGAACAGTTTGTCCAATAGGGGTTTCACACGCAGCAATGGGAAAAATAATACTCTCACCCTGAGAGAATTGACCGGCGAGGGCGCGGCAGAGGCCATGGAAGCGCTTCGGTGAGGCGCGCTAGGTCCGTCGCGCCCCCCGGTGAGGTGCAAACTTAGGCGCTGGCAACTCAGCGCCCCGGGGCAGCAAATCAGCCCGGCAGGGGAACCGGACTGTCTGGCACGGCGGCTCCGGCGACGAGGCGCGGTGTGACGTGGCCGTATATCGCTCCATTAGGGGGTGTATTGAGCGCGGGGGGGGGGGTATCCCACACACCAGTTCCCGGGCCCCTCTAGATCGCTGCCGGGACGGTCATCATGGAGGTTTTAGTCCGTTGGCGTCCGCCACTACCACGCCGCTTTTTCCCAGAAGCGACCTGGTGTCCTCCACGCTAATAAAAAAAAAAAAAGTGGGAAAAATAATACGCCAAAAAGGTGTACGTTATAAGGTTCGCCGTGTGCGAAATTATGTCGTTTGACGAATATTCGATGGTTAGCCGCTAAGAAAATTATAACGCAATCCTTGGAAATATCTTGTCTACGGATGAGAGCGATTCTTCCGATAGCAATATTCTCGATCGTCAGACTGCCAAGATTTAGGCTTGTGAAAGTTCTGACATTATGATACAATGATACAGAGATTCAAGCAGGCTCGAGCAAGTTTGATTTATTCCACAGCTCGCTTTAACGTGTAGATAAAATCAATTTGAAAATGGAATAGATATCATATGTTCGCGAGCAGCCAGAAAACAACACTGACGTTATTTCGTATCGCATCTGACTTTAAAAACGAACATAAAATGAAAATAAACGGTTTTCCATACAAAAATGCATACTTGTTACGATGCATCGTGAGTAGCAGAGTAACGCATATGTTCGTGTATTACAGCATGAACGTATCAATGAATAAATAATATATATATATTAAATTAAAATTTTTAATATCTTTATAATTTAATAATAATAATAATTAATATATTTATATAAGTATTATAAATAAAATATTTATAATAATATTATTAATATCTTTTTATTAGAACTAAAAATATAATTTAAAAATTTTTAATATTTTTATAATTTAATAATTATATTTATTTAAATATTATAAATAAAATATTTATAGCAATATTATTAATATTTTTTTATTAATATTAAAAATACAATCTTAAAATTTTTAATATTTTTAATTTTATAATACTATTAATATTTTTTGTTTATATTAATATATAATTAAAATTTTTGATATTTTATAATTTAATATATATATATTATAAATAAAAAATTTTTAAATTATATATTATACAATTTATATTATAGTAATTTCCATTTCTTCAAAATAAAAAAAATTGTATATTAAACAATTTAAAAATAAAGGATAGAATATTTAAGTATTAATATTTTAATTTAATTAATTTAATTTTATAAATAATTAAATATTTATAGTAATATTATTATTTTTTATTAATATTTTAAAATATTATATTATATATATATAATATAATATTTGTATATAATATATATATAATATAATATATATGTCGGGTTAACATTAGAATTTAAGGCGTGTAACGATTCTTCGTTTGAATTAGCCATCGTTTTATGAAACAAAGATTATATTTACGCGAATATACAAGATTTTACAAAATATTATGAATATTGAGTTTAATGAATGATAAGATTAACAAATTATAAGTTTAACTAATGATTCCAAACGAATCCACGGTCAACGGGATAACTCTTTACTATGCGTAGAATAATTTAAACACAAAAAAATACGATTGCTGAGGCACTCGGTAAATTGCTCGATGTATCACTTTCCAAGGCGATCACACGAATGAATATTTGATGAAAATCTTTTTCGCTGTACGACTGCATTTTGTTCGTTATATGCTCGCTGGAGGTATCGAGAAGCTTCCAATCGCCGCTGCTAGGCAGACTCTGCCAAGAGTTTGTCGTATACTCTTTGGAAGCATCGAGAAAGATCCAAACGTCGTTGCTAGGCAGCCTCTGTCTGGAGTCTGATTTCTAATACAACGCGTGTCCCATTATATCGACATCTCCAAAGTACAATTCTATGTGATTTCTAGGGAGAACAATACAACCGATCCACACCTTCGTCAGGCAAAACGTTTATCCCGTGACCGCGGCTACGCTCGGCGACCAGCTGCCACCTCGAACCCACCCTCGCCATCACATATATCGAACAATTACAAATGACAACAATTGCTTAATTACAGCTATGACAAAATCCAGGCTAAAGCACCAGAAGACTCTCGCAAAATTGCAAAGGGAAGGCTCCGGTTTTCCTTTCATCTCCGACACGTTCTTTTGTGATCCCGTTGGCCGCGGATTCGTTGTCGGGCCTGAGACCATCGTCACTAGTGTCGCGAGTGCCAATTGTCGTGATCAATTGTCAAGACTGTAATAACTCTATTATTGTAATAAACTACACCTGCGTGTACCGTACCAATGGCTAATTCCCGTGAAGATTCATTTGACGCCCACAACCCTACTCCCAGTGCTAATCCGACATACATATTAATATTTTTAAATATTTTTTTTTAATATTCAAAAATTTTTTAAATTTCCCTAATATTTTCAATATCATGCTCTAAATGTATAAGCTATTTAAACTAAACAAGTTCATCTTTCTCTTTATTTAATTTAAATATAAATTAGTAATAATATAAATATAAATTAGTAACCCCAACCTAACCCCAACGACCGACACCCTCGAACTATTACAGACGCGACAACGCACGTCCTTCGAACACTAACAACAATATCAGAAACAACCGCCAAGATCGAAGATCGGTACCTCCATCGCAGAATTTTTCGAATACTACAAGACAAAATATCACGTGTAATTATTGTAAAAAACCCGGGCATTTAGTGAAAGACTGTTACAAATTTAAAGCCCGAGTAGATGCCGGATTAATCGTACCCTATGCTTCGAGACCATCAGGAAACCAAACACGTTCTTCGGGAGAATGGGGCGAGCCACGAAGGAACGATACGCCGAATCGCCCAAGAGTACAGGCGGCAATCAGGCGACCGGCGCCGACGGCAACAAACAGAACAAGGGCAGCCACCCCCGCGAGATCGACTCCACCACCCATAACGAGAGACAGAGCGAACGCAATGCCGACTATAAGATCGAACGAACAACCACTAAATACTGTGGGGGAGTCATCCCACAACCAAACAAGGTCACAGACAGAGAATCCAGAATCTCAAGACAAAAGGGAAAGAGTGAAGCACAAGCAACCGGCGAAGGAAAATCATCAGGAGTTGAATTCAGATTCGGAAGGCGACCTCTCCGAATTATTTCAGTAAAATTTAACGATTCCCCAACGACCCCAACTGCACGAATAGTTTCCCCAGATCTAAAAACTAAGACGAGTTTATTATTAGACTCTGGATCGGAAATCAATATTATCAAAAAACCTGCTCTACCCGATTCAGCCATCATCGACGGAAAGGAATCAATCGAAGTGCGAGGAATTACGGCAACGAGCCTGGTCTCCCTAGGGCAGACGGTAATACAGGTGGCGGGCCGTCCGGTTGTTTTACATGTAGTCGATGATTCGTTGCTAATCGATCAAGACGGAATCCTAGGATCCGAATTTTTTGCAGGTTGTAAGGCTCGTATAGATTACGAGGGAAAACATATCAGATGGGGAAATATTTACATCCCCTTCGATACTAAGGAAAAAATAGTTATACCGAAGCGAAGTTCAATAACGTGTTCTATTAATATCGCTAATCCAGAGATGAAAGAGGGATTTATTCCAAAAATCGAGCCGAACAAGGGAATCTATTTTGGTAATGCAGTTGTGAGGAATCATAAAGGAAAAGGTTACATAAGAGTAATAAATACTACTTCAAGAGATTACGAATTTACAACACCAACGATGGTAATTAAGGAATTTGAAAATCCCTCCCCGCTTCCTAGGACAGCGTGTAATACAGTTTTAAAATCGAAGGAAAGTAGATACGATAAAATAAATGAGTTACTACGACTCGAACACTTGAGCGAAGAAGAAAAGGAAAATGTTAAAAAGTTGACTCGTAATAATCAAGATAGGTTTCATATTCCAGGAGATACATTGGAAGCAACCGAAGTTCTGGAACATAGGATAATCACGACGGACAATATACCCATCAATACTAAACAGTATCGATATCCGCCAATACATCGAGAAGAAATAAATTGACAGGTCCAAGAGCTACTAGATACGGACGTAGTGCAACCATCAATATCTCCATATAACTCCCCGTTATGGATTGTGCCCAAAAAACCCGATTCGCAAAGAAATAAGCGCTGGAGACTAGTCATCGATTATAGAAAATTGAACGATAAAACGATTGGCGATGCCTTCCCACTACCCAACATTACAGAAATATTGGATCAATTAGGAAGTGCAAAATATTTTTCCACGTTCGACTTGGCACCGGGCTTTCACCAGATCCGTATGTCACAGGAAGATGCCCACAAAACAGCATTTTCGACACCATACGGGCATTTTCAATTCAAAAGAATGCCTTTGGATTAAAGAATTCCCCAGCAACATTTCAACAGTTGATGAATTCAATATTATCTGGTCTGCAAGGAATAGAACTATTCGTCTATCTGGATGACATAGTGATTTATTCCACGTCTCTCCAAGAACACGAAATTAAGTTCAATAAGTTAATGGAAAGACTGAGGAAAGCTAAATTACGATTACAACCTGATAAGTGCGAATTTTTACGACACGAGGTGAATTATTTGGGAGATATAATTAGCGAGGATGGCGTGAAACCCGACCCAAAGAAAATCGAAGCCGTATCAAAATTTCCACGACCAAAAAAGGGTGAAAAATATCAAACAATTTCTGGGACTAGCAGGATACTACAGAAGATTTATACCCGATTTCTCCAAGGTCGCAAAACCATTGACACAACTATTAAAGAAAGACACTCCCTTTAAATGGACAGAAAATCAAGAAAATGCATTCAATAATTTAAAGACAGCGCTAATGACAAAACCCATTCCACAATATCCAGACTTTTCTAAACCCTTTAACCTTACTACAGACGCATCAGGATATGCAATAAGCGGTGTACTGAGTCAAGGGCCAATCGGAAAAGATTTACCGACTGCATGTGCCTCAAGACTATTAAATTCCGCCGAACAAAACTACTCTACCATAGAAAAAGAGTGTCTGGCAATTGTTTACAGCGCAATGCACTTCCGACCATATCTTTACGGAAGAAAGTTTACTATCGTAACCGATCATAAACCTTTAGTGTGGATGCATTATATCAAGGACCCTACTTCGAGAATTTGGAAATGGAAATTGAAGTTATCGGACTTTGAATTTGATATTGTATACAAAGAAGGCAGGGCGAACGCAAACGCAGACGCATTATCTAGGAATCCTCCGGAAGTTTGTCTACCAATCAGAAAGAGAGAGGAAGTCTCACCGATTCGCTATCCTGTCTCAAAAAGATTCGAAATAGATACGTCAACGGAAGACTCTCCCATATTCGAAGCTAAACCACGCGTCTTGCCTCAATCCACTGATCTTACAAAACAAGGAAAAGTTTTTACTCGAAAGCATCTTACACTGGAAGAAACGCCCGTAAAATATTCTGACGAAGCACTAACCGAGCTCGATGTAAACACAGATAGAGAAATAACTGATCAAGGAAAAAGGCGCATGGACACAACAGGCGAAGAAGAGCCCTGTGTTTGTGGTTACCTGTGTTTCTTCGGCGCGTGCAAGGGCTGGCGGCTGCAGCATCATTATCATTTCGATGTTTGCTCGGGCAACACGCGCAATTCCGCTGCTCCCCCACAACAAGGACCTCCTCCTTCGAGTTATTTTGCGTAAGTTTGGATATTTGCATATTATGGTTGTTTTCGCGATTTTGATCCTTTTTCCTTTTTTTTTTTTTTTTTTGTTGTTTCCCTAGGCTTCGGTGATCGACGTTTGAACAATGTTTGCGGAGGCATTTCCATCAGAGGTTCCTATCCAGACTTCTCTGGTGCGTATTTAGTCTTGTTTTTAGTCCGCTTGATTCGTCTTGTTTCGTTCTATTTAAACTATATTGTGTTGTTTCAGCGCAAGCGAAAGAGGGATTCCGAAGAACCCATGGGCGACTCGAGAAGACCCATCAAACGCATGCGGCGCTGTGATGAACCACAAGTACCAGAGTGGTCGGAGGAACTATTCGACATTGGTGCCGAGGCCGTGGATTTCCCGTCGGAATTGAGCTTTGACAATTTTGTTACTGTCGATGAGAGTTTCTTCGATGCAGAGACCGTCGTATTGGAGTGGGAACCCTCACTGGTTGAAGTCGTTGATACCGATCGTTGTGTAAAAGTTCGTTTTGCAAATGAAATTCCCGGAGAGGTTTTGGAGGCACATCTTCGTCACCATGCTTCTGGGAGAAAGGGAATTTCCCCTGTTGTCCGTTATTGGTGTATGCGTGAGTCCAGCGAACTTTGTCCTGGAGCTCCTTGCTTCGATTTTGATTTGGTGTAGCTGCTTCAATTTCGTTGGTTCGCTGTTTGATAATCGCGGGTTCCTTATTATTATTATTTTTTTAGATGTATTTTGTTTTTATGTTCAATATATATATATATATATGTATATATATACTATCACATATAAAAAAAATATATATATATATATATTTTAAATGTGATAGTTTAAGGTTATCTATTTTATGTTTGTTAAATATATGTGTATTTATTTAATTTTATATTTCTTGCTTTTTTAAATTAATTATACATATATATATATATTTCTGACAATGTAACCTTTATTTCTTTTATAATACAATATTGTATGTTTTATGTATTCGTTAGACTATTAGTTTTCGATTTCATATATACCTATATTTCATAAATTGATAATATTGTATTTGTTGCATAGTATTGGAAGTACTGTCTCTAATATTTACTAGGTTATTACATGTTTGGCATATATGTTTATACTTATATGTAACTCCAAGTTGTTGCGGCGTTGATTGATTAAAATATATTTATATATACATGTATTCCTGGCGTTTCAATTATTTCCCCTTTTTGTAGTTATTCCTATTTCCTGGTTTATTTGTTTGGTTCGTGACTCGTTCAATCCATTGGCTGGTTCTATTTATTTTATTTTATACTGGTTGGATTTATATTATATTGAACCATAGGTTTTCAAATTGCAAGTCGGTTATTGGTAGGTTTATTTAGAGTTGTGTGTATATGTATTTTGTTTATTGGTTGGTTCTATTAGTCGCCCTCGTTTTGTTAATCCTTCCTTTCGTTTCGTAGTGCCGTGTGTTCGTTTGTGCATTCAAATCCTTATTCGTGCGTTTTGTATAGAGTGGTTTCCTTGTTCTTGTTACGGCGCGTGCGAAGCGCGGGACGTGACACCCCCGCCCTTGGAGTTCAAATTTCCAAAGGAAATTTGACTGATGGTGTCTCTGAGTTCGCTCAAGGCGGACGTAGATGTCGTTGGTTGTTGAGTGACTACCGGTGTTATCGATATCCCTTGAGGTTGTGCTGTTTGATCATCGATATTTCGTCTTCCTTTGAGGTATAGTAGCAGGTGGGTGACTGAACCGCATATTGCTCCTAATAGGGCGATTCCACATCCGTAAGTTTCACGTAACTGGTATCCATATATGGCTATATCTATTATCGTCTTGATTAATTTAAACATTACGAGTATTCCAAATATTGCTGCACTGACAGTTCCAAATTCCATGAAACCAGTCCATAATTTTTCGCTATTGTCGTTAATGTGTTTTCGTCCATCATTCCCAGGATGTTTACTGTTCCAGGGACGATTGTTTTTCCTGTCGCTCCTCTGGTCAATGTGTTCAAGACTGCAGTTTTTTCTGCCGGGAACATGACGTGGTCCCGTAGTGCGTCCAGGTCCTTTTGGGTATATATTCCGCTCGTGGCCAACGACGATGGTGCTGAGTATCGCCAAGTTTGGCGCACGTCCGGGCGGAGTTCCTGTGGTGCGATTGTTTCCATGGGTTTTGGTACGAATTTGTGCCAGAGTCCGTCGATGTTGTATAGCGTGGGTAGTACTGCGCTACATTCTCTATGGTTTCCGTGTTGCGTTGGGATGTGTGTTGTTGGTGTTAGAAATGCGGTGCGATTCCCTTGCCAAACGGGTAGCTCCGAGTAGCATTCTGTTGTATGTCGTACCTTTACTTGTACCGGAATGCATTTGACTATATGGACCGCTTCTCCTGCGATCAGAGCCATGTGTCCTGGGGTCTTGGTTATGGTGTATGCAAATTCGTCGGGCAGTAAGATTGCTAAGCTTAAAGCATTCTCTATTAGTTTCTTCTGTGTGGTGCATCTTTGTGTCAGTATATCATGGTATAATGTTGTCATTTGTCGTTTAATATGTTTCTCTACGTAAATGAATTTTGAGTTGACATATGCGAATATATCCAAATTTTCGACTGCTGTCTTGCTTTTGGAGATGAACGTATTTCCTCTTGTTGTTTCTAACAGGAACAACTTGGGGTGTTCAGTGGATAGTAGGGTATATCCACACAGTGGCTGTTCTCCAGTTTTAGTTAGCGCAAATGTTACTTCCTGCGTTGTTAGTGCGTAAACTGGTTGTGCTGATTCCCTGTTGGTTCTTATTTCCTGGATCTTTGTAGCAATTCCTTCATATAGCACATCGTACTGATCAAATTTGCATGGCGAGGGCGGTTGTGGTTGCCAATAAGTGTATCCGTCCTCAGCGTCTAGACAGTTTCCTTCGCTAAAGGTACATACCGTTCCTGATTTCAGTAGAATTTTGTTCGCCTCGATCCGTACTGGCACAACTGCTGATCTTAAACTTATCCTTACTGTGGCTTGTACGACGACCTTTTCCCAGCTCCCGTATGGGTCTGCATACTGTGTTCCCTGGCAGCTGCCGTCGTCTGTTAACTTGCCGGCTAGGACAAGCGACCTTGTTTCTGTTGCATTATCTTTTAGGCCTACTATAAGGTTTTGTGGTCCGAGTGAAAACGTGCCGTCTTGGTGCATCCTTGCACATTGTTGGACGGTTGTTTTATGGAGGTATTCGGCGAATCCGTTATGCACTGCCGACGTGTGGGAGTGCATGCCACAGTAATATATAATTCGAGTTATTTGCACCTTGCATTGCCTTACACTGGTAAATTCAAATTCTGAGAGTTGCAGTAGTTGAATATAAATATCTTGGGTTTCAGTCATCGCAGGCTGTATGTTGCAGTCCCCGATGGAGTTTAAAGAGATGGTGGTAACGTTGAGGTGGTTGCCATTGCAGTCGTATCCTACCAGGCCATATGCTATTTCGATGAGGGTAAGTACGATGACCAGGTGATTCATCTTCCTATTAACAATTTATTAAATCGTTTCTTACTCTCGACTTTATTCGAAATAAGAATAATCTTTTATTATTATTAATATATATATATAAAGAAAAATTTTTATATCTATATATATATTTTTCCTTTTTTTCTTCTCATCCTCTTTTTTTTATTATTATTATTATTATTAAAACTTTTGTTTTATTTTAGGTTTTACGTACATGTTATCAGTGAAAATAAATATTATGAATGCTAAGGGGTTATAATTATATACATATATGCATACGTATTCGTAAGTAGTATAAATGAGATTTGTTTTATTGTTATAAATATATAAGTGTTACGACCGTTCGTGGAGAGACACGGTCGCGAGGAAAACGCGTCAGCGAGAGGCGTAAATTCTCGCTACGATTCGGTGAATCGACGCCGCGAAGTAGTCGTTCCCCTGTTTCGGTTAGGATAACAGAGGTGGTTGATATGAATATGACACAGTAGTAAGTTATATTTCACCGTTTATTCCACAATTTATAACGAGGATAGTTACACTGGTGCGTATGTACGAGATGGGCGATTGACTGATCTGCGGGTGTGTATACCCGGTGGAAGGATGTTGACCGTTCGAAGGATGCAAAAACAGTACTCTTGGGAGACGATGCTGTCTCGGAGGAGAGCTAAGGATGAGTGTGTCCAGCACACGGGACCATCGGATTTGTTCGTGCCGATGTTATTTAGGAGAGTGAGGGAATAGGCTTCGTTTTTAATTGGTTCGACGGAGGGTCTTAACCGCCCTCGAGAGAAAGTGGTTAGTGGGAGGAAAGTTGCAGCGTACGTGACAAAAACTAACTTTCCCTTTTTCGCCGTGGTAGACAATAGTCTCTAGAAATTCCTCCGAGCCAGATGTTTGTTTTGTTTGAAGGACCTTTTCTAGGAAATCTATGAAATTTATGGAAGGTCCTTGAAACTATGGAGGATACGCTGCGAGTATCCGAAGACATCTGGTTGCCATATTGCCCGCGGTGTGTGGCCTCGGCTAGGTAGAGTGTTACGCGACGTAACAATAAGTATATATTATCAATAGGAATAGATATTACAAATGTAGCTTGTCTTCGAATATATATATATATATATGTGCGTGAAATGGTAAATATGACGGCTTATTTTATGAGTCACTTGCATTATCAATGGAAATGAGTGTTATAGATATCGCCTACTTTACAACATGCGTGTATATATATATATTGGTAAATATAAGTGAGAATTATATGTATAGTTATAAATATTGTTTGTTTACAGGTGGATAGCATAAGTATTTGGTTTCGTGCGTAGCGTACAGGTGCTTTACAGTTCTACGGTGCGGATTGCTATTCCTTGAACTAAAAAAATTCTTTCGATGTCAGTCAGATTATTGTAAACGATCATGCATGGGAGGCATGATATAGCGGGTTGTAGGTCCGTTAGGTTTATATCACACATACGACAGTGTGATATTTGTGTCCTTGCAGGTACTCCGCATAGGAAATGAGTGGGCGGGTCGTCGCATGGGTCCTGGTCGTCTGGATCTAGGTTGTCGAAACAGTCTTGACAAAGATAACCGTTATCTAAATGGTAGACGGAACGTATCAACCGAACACAGAGGCAAAACTGAACATCCTCCGTCGCTTCCAGGTCGAATGCGGGTACGGGCCCGTCTGGGTCCTCTATGTCAGAGTTGATGAATTCGCCACCCGTTCTGTACATACATACAAAAACAGTTAATATATATATATTTTTTTATATATGTTTCGTTCGGACCTATTCCTTTGTACGAATACTGTATCCCTGTATATAATATAATATATATAATATGTTATGATTATGTTAGTTGTTATTTATTATATATATATTTTCCTTATCTCTCTCTCTTTCTCTTTTTTTTCTCCCTCTTCTTCTTTTTTTTTTTTTTTATTAGTACCTAACATTGCTATCATCGCTAGGCGCAGAAACACGTCCGGGAGCCTGGCGGTCCACCTTCGAACGGCCGTGGTCGTGAGATGACGACCCAGTGAGGCCCACTTGACTACCCACGACTGCGCCGGTACTGGACCCCTGCACCGTAAACGTTTTTCTTTAGTTTTTCACAATCCATTTTGTTTTATTATAAGTTTCGCCTAGGTCGTCCTCGAGTTTCCATCCTGGTGCCACTCACTCTTTCGCACTCTACCCCGGTCAAGGCCGGTGCAGGGTGACGGGGAGCCCCACGAGAAGGTGAGGTGAGTGGTCTTGGCAGATATGGGCCCACCTACTTCATCGAAATTCTCCGCACCGGATCGGCGAGCTGGCGGGTACCAAAGGCACCGACCAGCCGCTACCCGACTATGGGAGAATATCAGGTCCATCGGGGTTTCCCCGGGCGTGGTCCTACGCCCTGAGAACCCATATCCGCCTCATGCTCCCCAACCTAACCCCAACCTAACCCCTCGTCGCCCTCGATAGAAAGTTGCTAGTGGGAAGCATCGTACGTGAGAAAAACTAATTTTCCCGTGTCAAGCCGTAGAAGACAACAGTCTTTAGAAAGTGATTTAGAAAAAAGATATTTGTTGGGTCTGAAGGACCTTCGCTACCAAATTACTGGGATTTATGATGGGTCCTTGGGACTATTGAGGGTACGCAACAAAGATGAGCGGACATCTGGCTCCCGGCTGGCCCGCGGTGTATGGCCTGGTCCAAGTAGAAGTTCGCCCGACGTAACACTGAATGATATTTTTTATTTGCATATTCAATTTTAAGAATAATCCCAAATAAATTAGGTGGAGTAATTATATTATTCATATCAATGTTTATTTTATATATAATTCCATCAATTAATTTAAATAATTTAAAAAATAATAAATTTTAGGTTATTAGTAAAATTCTTTATTGATGATTTATTAATATTTTTATTATATTCACTTGATTAGGAAAACAAATAATTGAATATCCATATACTAATTTAAACTTAATATTTACATCATTATATTTTATATACTTAATCTTTTCATTTTTTAAAATAATATTTGAGATTTCTTATTAAAGAAAAAAAATAAGTTAATGAACTTGAATAAGTGTATGACTTGAAATCATACCATAGAAATAAAACTTTCTATTATCTTAAAAATTATTTTAAATTTGATATTATTTACAAAACCTTTTCTTACTAATAATATTCTAATTTTAAAAATTAATATTTATATATATATATTTATACTATAATATTAATAAATTTCTAATTATTTAATAAAAATTTAATACAAAATTATCCTTAATAAATTATATGTATATGTATTAATAAAAATAATATAATTATAAAATTAAAAATAAAAATATTTAACTAAACAATTTATTCAATATAAATAAATTAATAAAACCCATAATTAAAAATATAATTATATTAAAATTTTAAATAATAAAATAAAATATAAAATATAAATATTTAAATTCAGACAATTTAATATAATTAATATATAATATAATAATAAATTTTTATAATAATAATTTATTATAAAATAATTGAAATTTCTTTTTATTAATAAAATTATTTCCAAAACTATTATAAATAAATAAATATCTTATTAATAAAATTATAAACATATATATAAGAAAATTTAAAATACTAATTAATGTAAATTAAATAATTAATAAAATATTTTAATAATTCTTCTATCAATTTTAAATCAATTTCTTTATAAATTATGTAATATCGTGATATAATGTGTTTACAAAGAGTGGACAATAGAGATGTTAATCAGACAGAAAAAGACGATTGTTGTTCAACCTGAACTATTCACGCCAAACGCACAGAAAACAGCGCAATCCACACTCTCTCGGCAACGCCACTCGCAACCTCTGTCTCCGCTCGACTCGCACTCTGCTTTTCGACTAACGCTCTGGCCGTTGCCGCATTCCGTTGTCTTTTTCCTAGGCCCACCGCACACGTGGTATGCAAGCGCTCGTGGCCAGGGTCACGTAGGTCTTTTCCACGAAACTATGCACTTAAAAAGACCGATGACACATTGATGGGCCCGACGACGCCTCGGCTCTCGCGACATTGTTCATAGTTCGCCCGATATTTCTTAGGCCTTTCGTCCACGATACTACACTCGGCCATCCTGCAATAACATCTGCCCTCAGATGTTGCCTTCTATCTCGCTGTCATCAGATGCGTCACTTTCGGCGTTTAGGACCCAAGGTTTCATAAAATCTGCAGTCATCGAGGTGTGCGCGGGCCCCTCATGCTCCCCTACTTTCTCCACAGTGTAGCGGTCATTCCGCATGGCTCGCGCGACCCGGTACGGACCTAAAAATCTGCCCCCGAGTTTTAACCCTGCGCCGAACTGCGTTCTCTTTATGGCGACAAGGTCCCCCCTTCGATACTGCTTCGCGCTCTTTCTTCTTTTATTGTAACTCCGACGATTCTCCTCTTGAGTTGCGGCGATCTTCCTCTTCGCGTCCTCACGTAGCTCGCGACGTTGTTCTTCAAACCTCGCGGCCCACTCTTCGTCGATCAGCTTTCTAACCTTCGCCTCTTCCCTGACTTGCATTTCGACCCCGACCAGTAGCTGGAAAGGAGTCTTCCCTGTGCTTCTGTTTACGGTGGAATTTAGGTGTTTCTGAACCTGATCGCCATGCTGCCCGTTCCCCCTCGGCGCCAGTCTTCGCGGTCTTCGCGCTACCGGTTTGTCGCTTTTCAGAACTATTTTCGCGGTTATCCCGACGTCTCTCTTCTTCTCCGGCCTATACCCTTTAATAATATCTCGAATCGCTTCACGATAATGCGGTTCCTGTACGTGTGTTAGGTCTGTTTCGTCAGTCTGTTCTACTACGTTAATTCTAAACACATCCGACACGTCTTTGTTAGTCTGTTCGTCAAGCCGCAAGAAAGTCACTTCGCCCCGTTTAACCCGTAACTCTACCTGATCCAGAAAATCAGTGCCTAACAACAAGCCGTGCTTCATCAATATTTTGTTTGAAACAACGTGCAAAGTGATTGGCAGTTTACACCCATCAACCGTCATTACCTTAGTGAATTCACCCCAGGTCTCATTGCCAGCGGAACCAAAACCGTCGAACTTAAACTTGCATTTACCTAGCGGTGGTGACCCTAACCTCGCATACTCGTCTGATCGGATGAACGTGAGATCACTACCCGTATCCACTAATGCCACAAACCTACAGTCATCTATCGCCACTTCTTTCACATACTTCCCTTTTTCGGATCTTGACACTACGCAAGTCTCTTTCGGTCGTGCCGTACACCTCGCTGCAATATGTCCAAATCCGCTGCACTCGAAACACCTAACACCTTCTCCCCTCTCCGGACACTTAGCACTTAGATGATCCTCACTATCGCAAATGAAGCATCTTCTTTTCTTCATTGCGTCTACAGATTGACTGGGCTTCCCGTTCTTCTGGGTTTTAGCCGGCTTCACAATCGACTTTGCTCTGCGACTCTTCTGCTCTTCGTACATCACTAACCTCTTCCTCAACTCTTTGATTGACGTCGCGCCGTATAATATAGCCTTATTGTTCTCGTCGTCTATTATTCCATCCACTATGTATTCCACCTTTGCTTCCTCCTCCATGTCCACATGGCTGGCTATTTCGAGCATGCGGTACATGTAAGCCAAACATGCTTCATCACTCTCCTTTTTCGTTTCTTCAAGTTTCTGATGAACTTGCCTACTGTTGACTTTCCTCGAAAATTCTTTCACCAGCCCCCTCTTCAACTCATGCCAAGTTCTGGCATGACACTCGAAACTTGCGAATATTTTCGCTGATCCCTTCAGCAACTTCCTGGCGTAGACTGTCTTCTGCCCGTCCGACCACATGCACGTATCAGCGACTTCCTCGAACGACTCGAACCATCGTTCGACGTTTTCACCTCTGTTGCCACTAAACGACTCTAGTGCATCTTCGACGTCTCTAAAACTCAGTGTCGAACCAACGCATGCCCTTCGACAACATTCGGCACGGTCCTGATACACCCTTCGCGTATCTTTCTTGTATCCCCTTGCGTTTTTCTTGTCCTCTTCATCCTCACTTTCGTCGTCGCTTTCTTCTTCCGACGATATGTCGTTACCATCCATGGCCGCTTGTAGCCGTGCGCGTAATTCTACTTTTCTTCCCGTCGTTTTTAAACCCAAACTAGCGAGGCGCTCCTTCAACTCCTTCGTATTCATTTTCTCAACATCTTCATCTTCGTTACAATCACGCTCAGCTCTCTGTACGTTTCCTAGATCTCGTTGACCGGTTAGCTCTTCACCGCCCGTCGATCCCTTACGATACGATTGTCCAGCCCTACACGCCCGATTCAGTCTTGCAATCAGCACTGACCTCGCACCCGATATAGGGAGGTTCATTCGCGCGAGCTTACTCCTCAGCTCCTCCAGCGTCGAACCCTCTTCACCCGACAATCGCTCGTCCCCGACGTTTGCCATTTTTTACACTACACGAACTTAAACAGTCAACGATATCGTCTTTTACCGCACCGCGTACCGGTAAATTCACAACTAGCTCGAATAGCTCTGTTAAACCGTTTCGTTTTCTGTCTTGTCCAATCCCGGACGAGCCCCCAAAAAATGTAATATCGTGATATAATGTGTTTACAAAGAGTGGACAATAGAGATGTTAATCAGACAGAAAAAGACGATTGTTGTTCAACCTGAACTATTCACGCCAAACGCACAGAAAACAGCGCAATCCACACTCTCTCAGCAACGCCACTCGCAACCTCTGTCTCCGCTCGACTCGCACTCTGCTTTTCGACTAACGCTCTGGCCGTTGCCGCATTCCGTTGTCTTTTTCCTAGGCCCACCGCACACGTGGTATGCAAGCGCTCGTGGCCAGGGTCACGTAGGTCTTTTCCACGAAACTATGCACTTAAAAAGACCGATGACACATTGATGGGCCCGACGACGCCTCGGCTCTCGCGACATTGTTCATAGTTCGCCCGATATTTCTTAGGCCTTTCGTCCACGATACTACAATTATTTTAAATAATTAAACATAATACACACACATCCCATTAATAAATTTATTAAATGGTTAAAAAATTATTATATTAATTGTAAAAAATAATATAATAATTAAAAATTTAGTATGTTATTAAAAAAAGATTATTTTCAATATATATATATATTAACAACATAATTTTGAATAATTCATTTTAATACTAATCATTCCCATCTTTATAAAATCAATATAAATTTTAAAATAATAAAATATATTAAAATACTCTATTTATTATAATAAATTTATTAAAACAATAGCTAAAAATTTAATTTTATTAAATTATAAAAATTAGTATAAATAAAATATTTAAAATTATAAACTGCTAAGTTTATAGAATATAATAAAACTAACATTAATAATAATATAATAACAATAATAATAAATTTTAATAATTAATAAAATTTAATTTTAAATAATTTAATAAAATAAATTTAAAAATTTAAACTTCAGTAAAAAATTATCTAAACACCATATTATAAATATTTATTTTTAAAATTTATACAAAAATAAATATAACTTAATGAATTTTAATATTAACTATTAACAAATAAAATTAATTTAAATAATATTCAAATCAAATATTTATAAATTAATAATAAAACATTATAAGTTATATAAATAAATAATAATAATACATTAAAATATTTATAATAATAATAATAATAAATTATTAATATTATTTATTAAACTTAGTCCCTGCCTTTCGGCTTTGGACGACTTCCGGTTTACATACTTTCTTATATTACTACTTAAGTCACCTTACAGTACACTTATGCTACCTTGTAATACGACATATGTTTCATTGCACCTTTATTTTGCCCTAACCCTTCTGCCTGTCGTTCTTTGGCCTTTGATTCTAGCTGTATTCTCTTCTGTTCTCCATTATCTCTTTCAGCACTGCTAGCCCCTCTCCTGTCTTCTTTAGTGTCTCTTCCAGTCCCTTTGATCCATCTGTTACCTCACATTCTTCCAGGATATGTCTCCTATCTTCCTCTCCTTTATTGAACAGCCTGCACCTTCTTTCTTCCTCCTCTTTCCAGTGCTCCCTTGCCTTAGCTACGTTGCCGCATCTATATCTGGCGAGCGTGCTTCTCTCCTTCCATTTCATCGCTTGTTTCCTTGCATTCTATTTCTCTCAGATTCTTATTTATGCCTGTTAGTATGCCCCCTCTCGCCCTTCCCTTCTTCTTTTCTTTCCTTGCTGCTCTGCATTTCCAGACGTATTCCTTGGGCAGTCTATGCTTTACCCTTTCCCATTTGCTTTCCTCTGTCCATGTTTCTGTGAGTCCGATTACGTCAAATGACTTCAGATATTCCCATACCTCTTTGTCCTTGTTCAATATCCCTGCTATGTTGCAGAAGCACAATTTCAACCCCTTTGTGTCCCCCTCGCCCCTTTCTTTCTCCTTATCTCAATCTCTCGCCTCTCTCTTTCTTTCTTCTTCTAGCTTCTCCTCGCCTTCGTTCCACCTGTACCATCTATCTTCTATTTTCAACTTCTTGTACCCTATTTTTACGTACTCCCGCTTTTCCCTTATTGCTCTCGCTATTCTTCTTAACTTTTGTCGAATTTCCCTTTCCTTCTTCGTTAGGTCGTTATCTATGTATATCTCCTTTCCCAATTTGCTTTTCTCTCTCATTACCCTCGTCTTCTCCTCCAACGATTTCAGC
>NW_022883230.1:0-38866 GCF_011952255.1 Bombus vosnesenskii
TCTGCAATCTCAGACGCTCTACTCGAAAGAATCTTTTAGATCCCCCGACAAACACTCTACTCAGGTTATCTATTATCGTAATCTTCCTACGGGATTTTTTTTAACTGCGTTGCGTTAACGAATAACGGGATAACATCACGTTTCTCTCAACGCCTTTCAACGTTCTACAACTTTTATTCTTTGCAAATCCCTGATATATGATAAACGCTGGTTATCCGCGGAATTTACGATTTCAATTTCTTTAACGAGATATTTATCATATTACACAATTCCTGTAAATGTATTTGTAATTATATCGCCGAAGAATTGTACTTAATTAAGCTATGAAGTTGTGGAATCGTGAGAAGGATTATTTTTATAGAACTGTCTAATTTCCATTCGACATTGATTCAGGATACACATTATTCTTTTTTACATAATACCAGTTTTGTCATTTTTAATTAACAAATACCTCCAAAGGTTGAAGTTTCTAAAATTATCCATTAAAATCTGACAATAAAATAAAAATCCAAATTCTTCCTAAAAAGCTAGTGATCTTTAGTTAAGAGTTCGATTTTTCACATTTTTCAAGGTAAATTAAAAAAATTATTTAATAGAGGACGTACAAAATAAATGTATACAAACCTTTTTTCAGACGACATGGGCGGACTTCGTATTTGCAGCGGCCCTTGAAAATTTCGAGTATATGTTTGTGGCACCAGCTTTGGATAAATATCCAGCTCTTCAAGCATTGAAGAGAAGTATTCATAGAATACCGGCCATTTTTGATTGGCTGATTAGGCGCCCATTCACAAACAGCTAAAAAGCTAAAAACGTGTGGAAAAAAGATGACCAGTACACCACTACATATATGTAGTATCGTGGACGAAAGGCCTAAGAAATATCGGGCGAACTATGAACAATGTCGCGAGAGCCGAGGCGCCGTCGGGCCCATCAATGTGTCATCGGTCTTTTCAAGTGCATAGTTTCGTGGAAAAGACCTACGTGACCCTGGCTACGAGCGTCTGCAGAACACGTGTGCGGTGGGCCTAGGAAAAAGGCAATAGAATGCGACAACGGCCAGAGTGTGAGTCCGAGGAGCCGAGTGCGAGTTGAGCGGAGACAGAGTTTGCGAGTGGCGTTGCCGAGAGAGTGTTGATTGCGTTTTGGTAAAAGTCGAGTCGCTATCTAGTTATTTAGTTGCGCTGTTTTCTGTACGTTTGGCGTGAATAGTTCAGGTTGAACAACAATCGTCTTTTTCTGTCTGATTAACATCTCCATTGCCCACTCCTTGTAAATACATTATATCACGATATTACATATTTTTGGGGGCTCGTCCGGGATTGGACAAGACAGAAAACGAAACGGTTTAACAGAGCTATTCGAGCTAGTTGTAAATTTACCGGTACGCGGTGCGGTAAAAGACGATATCGTTGACTGTTTAAGTTCGTGTAGTGTGAAAAATGGCAAACGTCGGGGACGAACGATTGTCGGGTGAAGAGGGTTCGACGCTGGAGGAGCTGAGGAGTAAGCTCGCTCGAATGAACCTCCCTATATCGGGTGCGAGGTCAGTGCTGATTGCAAGGCTGAATCGGGCGTGTAGGGCTGGACAATCGTATCGTAAGGGATCGACGGGCGGTGAAGAGCTAACCGGTCAGCGAGATCTAGGAAACGTACAGAGAGCTGAGCGTGATTGTAACGAAGATGAAGATGTTGAAAAAATGAATACGAAGGAGTTGAAGGAGCGCCTCGCTAGTTTGGGTTTAAAAACGACTGGAAGAAAAGTAGAATTACGCGCAAGGCTACAAGCGGCCATGGATGGTAACGACATATCGTCGGAAGAAGAAAGCGACGACGAAAGTGAGGATGAAGATGACAAGAAAAACGCAAGAGGATACAAGAGAGATACGCGAAGGGTGTATCAGGACCGTGATGAATATTGTCGAAGGGCATGTGTTGGTTCGACATTGAGTTTTAGAGACGTCGAAGATGCATTAGAGTCGTTTAATGGCGACAAAGGTGAAAATGTCGAACGATGGTTCGAGTCGTTCGAGGAAGTCGCTGATACGTGCATGTGGTCGGATGGGCAGAAGGCAGTCTACGCCAGGAAGCTGCTGAAGGGATCAGCGAAAATATTTGCGAGCTTCGAGTGTCATGCCAGGACTTGGCATGACTTGAAGAGGGGGCTAGTGAAAGAATTTTCGAGGAAAGTCAACAGTAGGCAAGTACATCAGAAACTTGAAGAAACAAAAAAGGAGAGCGATGAAGCATGTTTGGCTTACATGTACCGCATGCTCGAAATAGCCAGCCATGTGGACATAGAGGAGGAAGCAAAGGTGGAATACATAGTGGATGGAATAATAGACGACGAGAACAATAAGGCTATATTGTACGGCGCTACGTCAATCAAAGAGTTGAGGAAGAGGTTAGTGATGTACGAAGAGCAGAAGAGTCGCAGAGCAAAGTCGATTGTGAAGCCGGCTAAAACCCAGAAGAACGGGAAGCCCAGTCAATCTGTAGATGCAATGAAGAAAAGAAGATGCTTCATTTGCGGTAGTGAGGATCATCTAAGTGTTAAGTTTCCGGAGAGGGGAGAAGATGTTAGGTGTTCCGAGTGCAGCGGATTTGGACATATTGCAGCGAGGTGTACGGCATATTGCAGCGAGGTGTACGGCACGACCGAAAGAGACTTCGTAGTGTCAAGATCCGAAAAGGGGAAGTATGTGAAGGAAGTAATCGCAGGAATTAAGCTTCCATTCTCTGAAATTACTCTCAAATCTCAGAGTCAACCCTTCAAATTCTCCACACTGGATCTTCGATTCTTAATATTTGTAATATCGTAGAATAGCTTTGATTGGAGATCGGCTGAAATTAGAAAACACCGTGTACGTCGTCTTTCGTGGTTTGTTTACATCCAAGAGCGCCTAGTAACAGTGACGCGAGAAAAGATAAGCAGCGTCAAAACAGAAGTACGGTTCCACATTTCAAGGAGTGGCAATCGAGAGGCCAGAGTATGTGAGCCGAAAAGTGTGCGTGTGTGTGTGTGTGAGAGGACGAGAGCAAGAGCGAGCACGACCGAGCAGGAGTGTATTGGCGAAGATCAGAGCTAATTGGGTCGTCGAAGAGTAGAGTCGTTAGAGGTTTCGAGTCGTCGAAGAGTAGAGTCGTGAGGATTGATAGAGTTGTTAGAGAGAGAGTGTGTGTGTGTTAGATTCGTTGTGACGAGAGTGATCAAATAACTGTAAAGTTATTTGATATAGATACGAGTATTGCATTTAGTTTCCGTTAAATAAATATCGTTCTCTGTCCAATTTATATTTGTATATTCAATTTAATATGAATAAATTGTAAGTAATCGGACAAAAATTTCTATCCTTATTTTCCGATATTACATATTTGAAGCATAAATTAAAAATCGACACATTGACTACTTCAAAGAAATTAGCCCGAACGAGACATAACTCGTTCATCGTGGTTTTCGCGCGAAGTAAATATGCGGTTTCTCAATCGTTGTGAGATTCCAACGACGTTAATTCTGTCGAAACGGCGACGCGCGACGACGATCGCACATTCTGTTGCTAGCGAGTGCTTGCAAATCGCGACGATATCGAGCGTAAAGACTAAGCGCAAAAATGGAGGACACTCGGCGGGGAATTGGAAATGCTCGATGACGAAAGGTATTTCAAGGTCTAATTACATCCACATCCAATTGGATCGCACCTTCGTTCGGTTGCTAGGTCAACAACCTTCGATGTTATTCAAATAATGCAACGGCTGGAGCAGTCGGTAGCGAGTCGTAAAAGTTTCAATAAAACACGTTCCTGCTAGTGAACGTATGTTAAGACTTACACCGAGTTTTATTTCGCTACGCCGTTTACTAGTTCGAAACGATCGATTGCATAATAGTAGCTATTTCTTTCATCTCGGAAACACGATCGTAAACGGTGACAACGATCCAGCTTATTCCTGATCGTGTTAATTTCCACGCAAACTTTGTAAACATTATACGTCGCGACGCTCTCGTTAACGCGTCATTCCCTCCAACTGGAATGTCTTGCAACTTTGGTGATCCGTTTTCTGTGTAAAATTGGTTACGAGCATCAGGGGACTTATCGTCGTAATCGGTAAATTGTTTATTAAGGATCTACAGCTTTTAAGGATTTCTCTCTAGAGATTTAGAGATTAGAAGTTTCATTAACGCGTTATCGTGTCCCTAACTCGATCTTTTTTCGTGTAAATTGGTCACGAGACTTACGAGCTTCGTTGTAAATAGAAGATTAGTAATATTTCGTAGTTTCGTGATAGTATATAGACATTTTAGTGCTTAAACGCGCAATTTTTAGTTCGCTTTTCGCTCGCATCGGCGCTATGAAACGGATCAATATCTCTTTAGTTCTACGAATCATCTTTCGACCGGCTTTTCTTGGCCTACCGTTTCCTAACGCTGTCCTAATACTATCGTCTTGCTGAGATCCTTTTTCCGATTGTATCTTCTGCTTATTTTATTATAAATCCGAACTTTCATTCACGTCGTATGTTTTACAGCGTAAAATCCGCTAGAGCGTTCCAATAAATGTAACCAGTAGGTGCTCTAATACTCAAACGCACCTGTGCGTATCTCTGCATATTTGCTGAAAAAAAAGATGAATCTTACGTTACATTTTCAATATGCGTAATAAGCCGAAAATTTCTCTGATGCTAATCCTTCGTAACAAAAGGATGGCATCACTATATGCATGAAAATAGCATTTGGCAATCGTTAGAAACACAATACATGTATATATATGTAGTTGCCAAATTAACCTTCGCGGTGTTCAAAGTGAACGGCTAGAAACGATTGCTTTTTGCTATACGCGCATGGTTCGATTGCACCATAATTTAAATTTAATAAATTTAATAAATAATTTAATAAATAAAAGACGTTTCGAGAGAGGCAAAGGATGTGGTGTCGCAACGTGTTGCGCTCGCACAATGCTCCTTGGATAAAATTCCCGGAGCGCGTATTATCGCGTACGCCGCGCGAACGCGTTGAACCTTCGCGCAAACAATGAGAGCGTGAACGCGAAAAAATAGCGTTGAGCACGTAACATTCGGCCTGATATCGTTGATTGGCCGCGAATCGTCAACATGCACGGGACAGTTTTACGTAAAGACATTCGATCCGTACAATTATGTTAAGACGTCGACTATAGAACGTACTACGTTGATGCAATTAAAATTTCAATGAAACAGGAGAACGCGCTAATAACTAGTCACCCCGTTGTTGACCATAACGTACAAATACTTTTGTTTAAGAGCTGCTCGTTAGTGTTTACCGCGTGCAGCGATTAAGTGACGAACAAATTACGTTCAAAGGGTATAGAGCTCGTTCTCGATTAAAATTCTCCTAACTTTCTAATGGTGTTAGAAATTATAACTTGAACGTATGTACGCGACTGGCAATAAATATCAGGACAGCCGCGGATATTTAGTATAAATCGAATATGTGTTCCATTGTCCTTAATTTCTTTTATTATCGATTATTATTATTATAATTTTTATATTAATATTAATATTATTTAATATTTTAATATTAATATTATTTAATTTATTCTATTATTGATTCGTTCCATTCCGTTTACGTCATAATACGTAGCCTGCGGATTTTTACGCATATTTTTCAGAATATAAAGGAAGCGAAAGAAAAAACTAGAAGCTGGATAAAAAATTGTTTTACCTCGATTAAACGTTACAAAGCGTGCTACTTTCCGATGTTTTATATATTTCCACGTGTCACACGTGTACTTTGCAATTTTGCCCTTTCAGATTTCACAGAAATGCATAAAACTTCCGTGACCTAATTTTTTGGCACGTGCACGTGCTTCAAAATAAATTCGATGATATTAAATACCAGATTATAGGAACCAGAAATGAAGAGTTCTACAACGATGGAATGGGTAAATGATTGTCGATCAGACGAAAGACAATAGCAAACAACGATATAGCGATGATTAATTAATGGAAGATTTTTTCCTTTCAGCAAACAAAAATAGAACCTAACGAACTCAGTAATTGATAAATGATTACGTATAAGATAAGTGCATTTTCCAACTGTGAGTCATAGTTAACGTTTAGTTTAGCCTAGGTAGGATCTTAGCTTTGGAGTAAATAAGTATAATAGTAGCAAAAAATCGATAGAATTGTTAAAAGGCTGTGACTAATCCTGGTCGACTGGTCAGTTATCATCTGAATCTATTGTTATTTTGCTAGTATACTTTTCGAATCATTTTCAGCTATTCTATGGGCAAGCATTCGTTTCTTTCGCGCATGCCACGTATCATTCGCTCATTAACTCGTTTTTGAAAGCTTTTACCGGCGAATGAAAAACGTAACGTACACTTGCATAATGCGTTCGAAGTGTTCGTTCGTTCAATATTCATGTAAAGGTTAGGCGATACGCGTGATAAGTCGCGATGCTACGAGATGTGATTAGATGCGGATGTTAATATCTTGTAAATACCTTTCCTCGACTATGATAATCATCGAACACTAAGAATTTCGCAAATCGATGCAATTAATCGGTGATCTTGTGGGAAGAAATTTCGATATCACGATAATGTTAACGATAGTATGTTAATTACGACTAGTACCGTTACTGTTACATTGTTTCATAATTAGTATTAGTTTAATATAGTCAACGACTCCTCCGCAAGCATCCGTGCAAGTGTTATTTATTATTATGCTCACCTTCTATTGGAAAGTTCTTGCCTTGCTCAGCAAGTCTTTTTGATTTTTTTCCTGTAGAACTTCCGCGTGTTACCGATTTTTATGCTATGTACGTGTTTGTAGGAGAATTTTCTCTGAGCCGCGAAGTTTTCTTTCGACGATTCAACGATCGAAAATCAAAGAGAACCAATGTTCTCTCTTTCGATAAAGTATGTGATGATAGCCATTGCCAAAATTATTGATATATTTATCTGGTTGAAGACAATCTAGCAAATTATACAGCAAGCCTAATGAAATAATAACATTCATCAGAATAACAGACGCAATTACCGTCACTGAATTATCTTAATGACATTCGTTATTAATGAGTAAGTGTTTTCGACATACGTCGGAGGTCGCAAATCTTGGATCATCTTTCTTTATTATCTGTTTAGATCCAATCCAGTTCCTTCACAGAACTTCTTTCCCTTCAATTTACCTAATTTAATAATTCTTCAAAATTTTCTCATTTTCATTTCTCATTGCATTGTTTATTATATATTCTACAAACCCGTATGAACACAACGCAATAAATTGACACGATAAAAGCGTTGAGATAATAACCACGAGACAATACTCGACAATAATAATACGAGACAATAATAATCGAAAAGGCTGATGAAACAAAGGAATGAGTAATTTGTAAAGACAGGAAAACAGCAATTAACGTACATCCAGCTACAATTGAAAATAACTTTCTTCGCTTTAAATGAAATTCCAATCAAATACGTTTTATCAGACTCGACTAACAATCAATATTATTAGCTCAACAAATACTCGAGATTCCCAATGTTTTTTGTCAAGTTTCAAATAGAACGTTAATTACTCGCTTGTCAGAACGTCCATCGGCATCGAAGACCGTGAACCAATCTACGTTATCTTCTCCTTCGTTTCAGGCTGTCGCTGGCGATACCAGTCAACCGCGAAGGTTACTCGAGATGCAGCATGTACGATGTAAATTACACGGAAATTTTGCTAAATGGAAGCCACGTACCGGACCTATCGTGGCCAACGAAAGATTGCCAACAAGGATGGGAATTTAATTATACCACCGTCCCTTATGCGTCTGTGGCATCCGAGGTGACAGAAAATGTTCGACTTGTAATTTCCTGCTTTTTGAATATTTCATCTGTTCCTATCAATCAATCCCTTTATACTGTGTATGTCGTATTCGATTATTTGCATGATCTATTTCGATAAAAAATAAGCGTAGTGTACAATTTTTGGAAAGAAAGAAGAACGATGAAAAGGGTCGAATAAACGTTTGTGGAAAGATCGATAGTTCAGAAGTGGGAAAATTAACAATGTCGATTTCCACAGAGGAAAATTATAGTACGTAACAGAATTACTAGTACATATTGCAGTAATAATTAGTGCATGTAGTGAAATTACAGAGTACATTCTAAATTCAAGCGTTACATTGCCAAATAAAATACAATCGAATAAATATTTATAAAAATACTTAAAGAAAAAAAAAAGGATAAAAATTTTCGAATTATGAAAGCTGATAAAACTAGGTTGCGATAAAACTGAAAATGAAAATATCGGATTGAAAAGAAACTTTAATAAAACTTTATAACGAGCAACAGCGCGAACACGCAGATTTGTTCGACATAAATTGCAAGACTTTTTGCTCCAGTGGATTTCCATGAACTTTGCGTCGCTCGTCAGGAGGAGAATTATTCATCGAGGGGTAGGAAGCATCCAGAAGAAGGACGCGAGAACGCGCAGGGTCTTAAGCTTCCCCTTCTTTTTTCCTCAAAGGGAAAGATAAAAGGACAGAGGCGCGCTTCATTAGGAATTTCGAAACTTTGATCGAAAATTCGTTTAATCGAGGCGTTGAAATTGCTATAAGATTTCCGTGATGCTGATCGTGATCAGAAGTAAATCATTCGACTGTAGTTTTCTGTTGCAGCTGGGATGGGTTTGTCAGTATGATGTATTGCCAGCCATAGCTCAAAGTATCTTCTTCATCGGCGCTATCTTCGGAGGATTAATTTTTGGATAGGTTGCTGATCAATATGGAAGAATACCAGCTTTGCTCGGAGCTAATTTAATGGGATTTCTCGCTGGGGTGGCTACTGCGTTCACGGGTAGCTTCTGGCAGTTCACTTTGTGTCGTTTTTTCGTTGGATTCGCCTTTGATAATTGCTTCACTATGATGTACATATTAGGTAACCGTTTTTCAATAATTTCTTTTTTGCCCTGGAATTGAGTTTGAAAGCCACACAGAGGCTACAAAAAGTACTTGTACGTATGTATCCTTATTTCCCAATGAAGCGTCTCTCTTCCTTTTTTTTAAATCAGTTTTTACGTTTCATTTTGATAGCATTAATTATTTATAAGCATGTATGAAAGTATTACAAATGATACGAAAGCTAATATTTTAATCAGTCTTATCTTAAGACTTAGTCTTAATTAATTGGTATATATATAAATGCTGTTCTAAATACGATGGTGTACAGTTACTTTTTGTAATTACTGTAAGCAGGAAGATCTCTAAGTTTAAATAACAAAGTAATCTCTACAACATACTGTAAAACTGTTGTTATGCTTGATTTACGACTGACGTTTCTACAAGTATATGAATTTTGCAACAGAACTCACGTTGCCATGCAACAATTTAAATGAAATTGAAAACCATTCAAAGTTACGAAGAAAGATGCTTAAATACATATGAATATACATGAGGTCATACATATTTATTTTTTAACTGCGGCGTTTATATCAAAGAGAGGGAGAGAGACAGAGAAAAATTAATTTTCCTGTTTTATAAGAATTTCATGCAAGATAAAAATATGAAACTTTAAGATATTTGGATTTATATATACCATTGAATATTTATAATATTTAAAGGTAGTTAGTTCGCAATCATTTTCTATACTAATATTTTCCCTCTATACTCGCGATCAATTATAATTTTGTTTTCTCTTTTAACGAGACAATATTCTGATTACAAAGGATTAGTTGTTCAAAATTGCTTTTCATTTCTGGACAACTATAGCATACCAGGGTTTTCATAAATTTTCACTTCCCAACGGAAAGCGAAGGTAACGAATGAATGGTTCTACAACGAACGCTTCCACAACTATAAATCTATGTATATATATACATACGTGTATATGGTTTTAATTAAAATGAACATCTTCTTCTAGCAAACTTATTTAAAATTCGTAAAAATATCACATAATAATATAAAACAATCAAGTAACATTTTAAATATTCCATTGAAAATTCTGATAAATTGTTTAATATAAGATCGATAATTCATTGTCTGATATCCATAATACAGGCAATTTATAATACAAAATTTTATTATAACTCTACATGAAAAAATTTCAATTATAATACTGTAGAAATATATTTTCCAGTTATTGTTCTAATATCAATATACTGAAGAGAAAATCTAGACTAGTCTCTGTCTTGAAAGATATTTTATACCCTGAAAGTACAGCGTTAAGACCCTGATTGAAACTTTTGAAGAGACTCTGTTGAAACGTAAGAACGCTGATTGAAAGTTCATCAGACGGGTCATTGAAACGAGTTTTCTTGATCGAATAGCAAGTTTGTCCTGCAGACAGCATTCCAATTGTGAAAATCGAGACCAAAGAAACTCAGGTGACGTGCATTAATCCTGAATCGATGACTCAAGCCGAGGTTGGAAAAATTTACAATTTGTTCGACAAAACAAGGTCAAGTTGACGAGATTCGTGAGCAAGTGGCTGGTTCGTTAATGATTTGGCGTTCGAATTTTCTTATTTCTATTCTAATTATCAAGGTCGATTAAACGATTGATCACGAATATTCGACGGAAATATTGAGAAAGAAGGCTCGATCTGTACGAGTGTAAATCGTATTTTAATCAATGACTTGAGAAAGTGAGGTATTGATTGAAACTAAGATAAGTGATACTAATTCGTTTCGAGCGCGTAACAAATTACATCATCGGATTCATTGATTTGCAAATAATTCTATATTCAGTTCCGTATTTATAATCGAGCGTAGCGAAGATAAAATGAAAGGGACGTGATTATCCGAGGGTCTCACAACTAGAGGAAAATCGATGGGAACGAGGAAATCCTTAATTGTAGAAACTGCGTAGAAAATACCGTGGAAAATATCATATATATTTTAATAGAAATATTTTTGTACTTTTTTTTAAACATTAAAACTTTAGAGCTTTAGAAGCTTTATGTATTAGTATACGTATTTATACAGACTTTGAAATTCATAACAAATTTCTCTAGATAGATGCGGATTTTTTGTATTGTTTCGTATGTATACTTGTGTCACTTTTCTTTCTAACGATATTTAGTTAAAAAGTTCGTCTATATCATTTATAATAGATTTTGTTTTTATTTATATTAATGTTAATTTTATATTAATAAAAATCACTGAAATTTTCAGTATCATCATTATTTAGTATCATCGAATTTCTTTCTTCTTTATGTTCCATATTATTATTAAAATTCTCTAATAAACATTCAAATATCCTATAGAATATTTCCATTATTTTTCACGTATTATTTGCAGTCATATTTTCCATATTTTATTATCGATAAAGTTTGAGTTGGTTCTTTAAATTCCTATTCAACATTCCAGCTAATCAGTCAATATCAATAACACGTGCCTTTCTTCCTGCCAGGATTTATAACTTATTCAAGCAGAACCTCACTCGACCAGCTCGTTGAAAGCGTAGAATTCGATCAACTTCATACAACTCACATACAAACTGCAGATAATGCTAACAGTGGGAGGAAAATATGAGACTGCAAAGCGTATAAACCTAGTAGTTTATAAAAGCATTTACATATTTGCCACAGAAAATTTATATGTATGTAGAATATGTGTTATATAAAACATTCTGAAATTTCATTAGCATTGTAATGATTATATTGGTAAAGTTTGAAGCATTTCTGAAGATGCACATAGAAGTTACGAGATATTTAATGCAAACATTTATTTAGTACAAATATACAGCATAAATAGTTATCTTAAACATGTAATAAATGGTTATCAAATATCGGGATTTATTAATATAATAAATGTTTGACTATTTTTATAATTAAATATTTTTGTAATTACTGTGAAATATATAATTACGCTAAATAATTTTGTATCTTGTATATAGATTTTTAAATTTACTTAATTGAAACTCTGCATTATAATAACCGTATTTATAATTCTGACGTCATATTCGATATAATTATTATATGACTTTATTACGATCCTAATGAAATTCCAATATATTCATGAATATATAACAGAAACGTAATAATACTTTGTTGTACTAATTATGATACCATCATATATAATAAATATAAATAAATAAAAAATGTCTATAAATGCTAAGATACTTTTACGAGCCAACAGGCGAGAAGGAAGAAACGAAAGAAAAGAAAGAAGAGAACGAACGTTAATCAGTTTCGAAACGTTAACAACGTCCTTGCGTTGGACGGTGCTCGCGTTTATCGATTGGTCGCATTGCGAGATATCGGTCAGATTATTATTATTAATACGATCGTCTGTAATTTATCTTTGCTAACTGTGCCGCACGGAATCTTCGTTTACAATAAATGAGTTGTCGCTTTTGATCGAACGGTAACACGATATGAAATTACAGGGTGACGGAAACAGCTGGGAGAAAAGCGAATACTTTTTCTGCGCGAATAATGTAATGTTAAAGGCAGTAAACCTTGAGAGGCGAAGTGATGAAACGAGTGGTCTCAGAGAAGCTTCTTTACGTCTTCTTCTCCTTTCTGTATCCTTTCTATGAGAATAATATCTCGTCTTCAGAAGAGATCTCCTCGCCCTATCTACGCGTTGTAAAGGCAATACAAACTGAATGATACATATATTTAAAAACGATATTTTGTTGGTTTTATGAATATTGATTTTTATAACGTGAGGTTCTTCTACTCTTATTTTCTATTAAATTAATGATACATATATTTTAGAATGGCTGTCGCAATGGTGATGATGATGATGGTGATGATGATTTGCGAAAGAAGATGTTGAAAATTACAGACAGCATAAATAATATTTAGATTTCATGGAAGTTGATTTTTGTAATGCGAGGTTCTTCTATTCTTATTTTTCATTAAATTTCTATGTAGAAAATTATTAAACATTTGGATATAACTGGAAGATTATTTCCGTTCATGCGTACCGGAGTTACTCGATGGTCTCGTACCGAAGCTGATAACCAACCCAGATTTTCGGGAAAGCGATTAATAGCTTAAAATTTATTCGTGCGAGATAATAATCCAAAATGTAGTTAAAGTTTTTAAGCATTGTTTGTTAGGATTACGAGAAAATGATGAATTAACAGTTATGTATAGACACGTTATATATATGTAGGAGGTCCAGAGCGTATTGGGAAAATTTACGGCGAATTAAACAGGAAATTCCGAGATATCTGCTCAAAATATCTGATTTGTGGAATTATCCTATAGCTATTTTATTTAATAAAAATTAATTCAGGTAATTTTAGAGAATAGAAATATCTGAAACTCGTGATTTAAACGAACGTTCGTCATTTTGGTTTATTATGAATTATAAATTGGTTCATTATGAAGCATGAAAAGTAAAAATCAATGGTGCAAAGTGATCTTAAATAAGGAAGCGAGTTCCATGGTAAACATGGTTCAAGCATCGCAATTATAATAAAGCAAAAAAAAGAAACAACCACTGAGCGGTAATTATCAGGAAGCCACTAGTTACAACTAATTGAAGGTGATTCCGGATTAGAAGCAAGCCACTATTAAGTGGCTAACACGGTTGCTTCATTAAGAGCAATTACTCCCTATTTTACGGCAACTACAAATAGACGAAATAGACGTCCTGTTATGCGATTAAAGAGTTACAACCTTGCGTTTCTAATTTATTGGACGTATACGCACCAGACATTAATTTCGTCTACGTATTCGTGAAATTGCGAGATTCATTCATCGCGAAGGTCAGTTCAATTGTTCAAGATAACTTCTCATCGTTTTAATCTGTTTTCTTGTACGAAAATAGAGTAATATTTACTTGTCATTGCACTGTGGATATATATCGATATGTTCGTTCAGGAAGTCAATTGTTTTCATCGAATTAGACTCGACTTTCCGTAGAGAATGTTCGTTTCGACATAAATATGTATCTCAGGCTTATCGATCTTTCAATATCTACCATAAATAGCTTAACAAGGTAACACACGCTCGTGTTTGAATTATGTAAATGATCCTTTGACTCTAACGATCCGTTTATTCACAGTTAATTTATGATATTGCTAGTTACGCGTGATTCTACCTTTTGTATCTTTAAGAAATACAGGGTGATTGGTAATTGGTGGTACAAGCGGAAAGGGGGTGATTCTACGCGAAAAAAGAAGTCGAAAATATAGAATAAAAATTTAAAAGTTTAAAAATTTAAAAATTTAAAAATTTAAAAATTTAAAAAATTTTAAAAATAACGTCAATTGAGACAACGATCTACAGTGAGATCCGTTATAACGAGACGTGATAAAGTGCACGCGTACCGAGCAAAAATTCAAAGTCGATTTTCTCGAAAACAAAGCCTCAAACGAAACATTTTTATTCTATATTTTCGACTTCTTTTTTCACGTAGAATCATCCCCTTTCCGCGTGTACCACCAG
The DNA here is from genome assembly GCF_011952255.1 of Bombus vosnesenskii. Classification (NCBI taxonomy): domain Eukaryota; kingdom Metazoa; phylum Arthropoda; class Insecta; order Hymenoptera; family Apidae; genus Bombus; species Bombus vosnesenskii. The sequence goes on from NW_022883230.1 coordinate 14,364, forward strand.
TTACCAACCACCCTGTATAATTCGTAAATAGAAACGTATTCTTGTCGATAAGTATCGAAACACTTACGGAAACTTAAATGGGCTTGAACAATCATCGGGAAATTATTAAAGTCCTTGTTATTAGATCTAAACACGATTTAATCGTAGAACTAAACACGTTTGTTAAATTAATCTATATATTGTATATCTACATTTTATATATTTGTAACTCAAATTTTTCTTCTTCATATTGCGTTAAGTTGCCCCAAAAGTTTCTTTCGTTTTATATTATTTTATTGAATTACGTATGATCTATTTTGTCCCAATGAATATAATTCAATAAAATAATATAAAACAAAAAATAGTATGCGTCTATTATCTCCTTACGAGACGAAAGAAATTTCTGCGACAACCTAATATATTGTTCCATTCTTTATTCACAGAATATTTCTTTCACAGATGATTCTTCTAAATATTATGTTTTTTATTCCAGTATTAGAATACGTTGGACCAAAGTGGAGGACATTCGTAGCGAATATGTCGATCGCAATATTCTTCACATTTGCAACTTGCATTCTACCCTGGATCGCCTATTATTTGGCCGACCGGAGGATGACCTGTATTGTCACCTCAGTTCCTCTTGTTCTAGCCGTAGGTACGCCATGGTTGATACCGGAAAGCGCTCGATGGCTGGTCAGCCAAGGTCAGATAGACAGGGCCATTAAAATCCTTGGTAAATTCGAGCGAATCAACGGCACCAAGGTGCCCGATGACATCTATAGACGATTCCGGGTAAATAAACCGATTACCGCAATCTTTTCCGTATTTTCTACTTTTATGATCTTTCCTGCTTTATGTGCGTTCTATAAATACCAATTTATATGCCTTTAAGCATATCATATAATCATTTTCTTTGAATAGAAGTCTAATTGGGTCTTTTACGTAATGAAAATTTGTTTACAACCTAGTAATTTTATATCTTATTCATCACCTAAATTGCCAGCGATAAATTGTTGTCAATTTCTGTTATTGTCTGTTATTGTCTATTTCTGTAATGTTATTTATTGAATTTGTATATTGTTTTTATCTTTGAAAATTTTTATACAAATAGATTAAACATTTGGAAACTGCTCAGTCTATGAATAGATCATGGCAATATTAACATTAATGTACGATATAAGGAGATAATCGACTTTTAGAGGTTTGATGTTTTATAAAGTAAAATGAAAAAATTTGCGAACGTCCAAGTAAACTATTTCGAAAGGATCGTCTCATACAAATATAACATAAACTTTCTTCCGGATTTTATCGTAATCTTTGTACACATAACAGATTCACATAAATTTGTAAGAAAAACAGACAAACGACATTAACTAGTTAAAAATTTGCTAATAACAGGAAACCTGTGCCAGAATCTGCAAAGAGGAGGAAGCAGACAAAACGTACTCCGTGTTGGATCTATTTAGAACGCCACGACTACGGAATATCACGATTCTATTTATTGTTATTTGGTTCGTATCGCTGTTAAACAGATATCAAATAGATTGACGTAAAATCGGAATTGTATCTTGTAAAAATCTCACGAACAGTTTTATATCTTTTGTCTAAAAATACTTCATTTCTGAAGCAAGGAATTTGCTTCTCACATGAAATATGATAGCGTGCTTTTCTTTATCATATGAAATTGTTTTACGAAATATAGGATGGCGATTTCTTTGGTGTTCGATGGTCATGTACGAAACGTCGATAATTTAGGCCTGGACGTGTTTGTTACGTTCACGATTGCTGCAGCAACCGAGCTGCCTGCTGACACGTTCCTCACGCTCGTTCTTGATCGATGGGGCAGAAGATGGCTGGCATGTGGTTCCCTCGTCATTTCTGGTATCTTCAGCATCAGGGCTTCTGCCGTTTCCAATAGTTCGTACATTTCGTTTTTATATATTCACCCTTCTATATTACTGATCAATCTTCTAAATAACCTAAGTCGATAATTCTGACTTAATCAGACGAATATTTTTCATTCGTATAACATTGTGCTTTTTGAAAGGAAGAAAATGTATATTTTGGAATATTTATAACATGAAAATGCTTGTAGATTATTTGCTACATTGCTAGAATAGTTTCCAAGCCCTATCATGTATCCGTTGTATAGATATTTTATTTCCCCTTCTACTGCTTTGATCATAAGATCGCTTCGTATTTCCGCATATATCAAAGGGCGTTGGCAATAGTCCTCAAAATGATGGGCTTCAGCGCTCCAGCAGTGCTATATGGCTTTCAGTAGCCGTAATCCATAATACAATCCCTTAGATTCAAGTTGACTAGATTAACGTTTTATAGATAAGAAGCTTATTGCTTGTGCTTAGCTTAGAGCTAAGCACGCTTATATTAAGCTTAGCAAATGCTTGTATCAACTATTGCAGACAACCAGACAAATTACAGACAGATAAAATAATTTCTTCCCTTTTTATTCCTTAAAATTTTCTAAAATTATTTCATGAAAAATTAGAATTAAAAACTAATGCTAAAATTTTTTTTCAGGTATATATACAGCTTCTCTGGCAATTCTCGGTAGATTTTGGATAAACATTTCATACAATATCGGTCTCCAATATGCGGCTGAAGTATTACCAACTGTGGTTAGAGCTCAGGGTGTAGCTTTGATACATATAATGGGATACGTTGCTAGTATCCTCGCACCCTTCGTAGTCTATCTCAATGTTGTGTCCTCGTTCCTACCTCTTCTTGTGCTGGGCACACTCGGAATTATGGGCGGTCTTCTGACTCTCTTTTTGCCGGAAACATTGAATAAGGATCTTCCGCAGACGCTGCAGGACAGCGAGGATTTTGGAAAAGATCAGAAGATGTGGGATGTACCTTGTATCGGAAGGTAAAATCACATAAAGGAACTTTCGGTTTCCTTTTTTCAAAGATATTCACAGATCTTCAAGCTCGAAGTTCAAGATTCTCAAGCATTCTGTTAGATCTACATCTTCGTATGCTTTCGTATTACTTTCGTATTCTTAAAATCTGTTAAATCTCTCAAAAGAAAACTGGACTATCTTCTTTCTTCAAATGCTTTTTAAATCTTTTGAACAGAAGAGAAGGATCGAGTTGGGAAGTTATTCAAATCTTTAAGCGATTGGATTCAATATTTTTAAACGCAATGTTTTGACAGCAAACGCGAGGACGAGGAGACACCACCGGTCGCCATGTTCCGATCATTTTCTAGATGCAGTGCGAGGAATTCGATGAGAGCGTCGCTTCGCGGTGAACCTTTAAGAAGTAGCATGCTACGGAGATCGAGTATAAAATCGAGGAAAAGCGAAAACTCGATCACAGAGGTCGAAAGGCTGTAGCGAAACGTTCACCACGAAGTACAATACTTGTCGCGTTGATCTCGAGCAAAGAATCTTTAGTCTTCCAAAAACGTGCAATACATGTATTAGAGTAAGACAAGTTACTGAATCCAGGAATCTTAAATTCCACCGTCATTAATATTCATTATCACAAAACAGCGGATTTTTATGCAATTATGGGTGATTCGAAGATACGAAAATTTATAGAATGCGTATGACGCAAAATTTTGTAAAATATCCAAAAGTACAGCACTATCGATGATATTTAATGGATAGAAACATACTTTTGCCCAAGTCCCTTCGATTGCATCAAATCTTTCAATTGTATTATTGTATCCACGAAAATATGCATTTGCATAAAGATCCGCAATGCAATTATCATCGCAATTTTTCATAAACAATGATTGATTAAAAATTCAATCATTAGGCGAGCGAATAAAAATTAGAGTAAGAACGTAGGTTAAAGAAATTGTCGTAAATTGTCGTGGGTAGTTAATGTTAAAAATTAGTACTTTCCTTTGTTATAAAAGTTCCTGAAATTGTTCGTACAAAAGCTCCATCTTATAGAATATAGTGCAATAATCGTTATACTAGTAAAATAATAACATCATAAATATACAAAATATATTAACGAGATGAAAATAATATGGACAACGTGGTGTATGGCCACGAGTTTTGTACATATGTACGTGTAAGTATTTGTAGATCGATTAGCAATCGCAGAGACCTCGTGCGCATGTCACGCGACGAGATAGCGCGATTATTTTTATTATGATGTAAATCGTTCTTAGATGTTTTGTAATAAAACTTGCCAGTAAAACCTTCCCTGGATTCTGCTAATAGTTCTTCACCACTTGTTCCTTAGTCGATTGAATTAACGATACAAATAAGTATGAGATTATCTTAGGAAATCTCATTAATATTTTTGTCGACATCTGCGACGTAAAAGCGGGGTAATAATATTTTGAAGTTTTGACGACGCGTTGCTTACTATAGATATTGTCTGTACAGGATTCATCAATTTTTAGAGAGCCTAGTCTCGCCGAGATGGAGATAATCCTCTTTAAAGCTGAACGTTTTAACACGTAATCCCACTAGCAAGCCATTGCAAAAATGATATTTCGATTAATGATGGAAAATCGCTTTTGAAGACAGAAAAATCTTCTTCGAAGGAAAAATTTGACCTAAATCTTTCGAATAAAATTAACGTAAAATCTGTGTTACGCCACGAGGCTTACCACAGGCTGTATTTTCTAACCGTCGCTCGCGGCCCTACAGTGTCGCAGGCAGACCGCCCTATCTGCCCGTCGGATCATATACAATGTATCGACGAGAGTGTCACGACCGGCATACTTCAAATCCGACGGACTGACGATAGAGATAAAGATGTGGCGGCACTCGGCGACAATGTATATCGCTGAAGTGCCTAATGAACCATCAACATCCCAACGGTCCTTCCACCGAAGGTTCTAGAAGAAAGAGCACGTGGCAACGATCGCGGACGCCTAGCAAATGCATGGACGGTGGGGATGTTGAGGGATGACAAAAGAAAGTAATCGGATCCGATCGAAAGTAAAATCATAAGAGTCAGTCTTAGAAAGTCACGCCTAGAGTTCGGAAGTAAATTGTAAAGTGTATTGATGTTAGAAAAAAAATAAAGTTTTCTCTTTTTATTTTTTACCTCAAATTCCTTTTTTATTTTATTATTTTACGTGACAACACCATCGGCGCCTGGATGAACTCGGCCTAGAGGCCAATGCATGGAGGGAAAGTTGTCCTCTCTGAGGATGACGATTGTGCCCTTTTGGATGCTGTGTCCACCCTTGCTCCGTTTATTGCGGTCGGTTAGCTCTTTCAAATACTCCTTATGCCAGCGGTTCCAAAAATGTTGTTTAAGCTGTTGGATATGCTGCCATTTGGAGAGTCGGTTCGATGGAATGTCTCTGAAATCTCGATCACGTAAGCACGTTAATGAATCGCCAATGAGGAAATGTCCGGGAGTGAGGGCTAGGAGATCATTTGAATCGGTGGAGATAGGAGTTAGCGGGCGGGAATTGAGGACTGCTTCTATTTCTATGATAAGAGTATTACGGCGTTAAGCTCATATGTTTCTGTTTCTCCACTCGCGCTGCGCCATAATATCCTTTGATATTTCCGATCCTCTGGTCGTACGAGGAATTGCCGATACATTTTCTCGATGTCGCCAGTGAGTACGTACTGATGAGCGCGGAATCTAATTAATATACAAAATAAATTGTGAATTGATTCGAGAATATAGGATTTCCCCATTTTCATGATTATCGTGATTTTTGTATAAATATATTTTTTAAGATACTAATAATTAGGTACTTATAAATTAGTATTATCAATTATTTTGCATTTATAATTCCGCCTCTAGTATAAGTGTTAATTGAAAACTAACTTTATGTTTCAAAAAGTACTAGCAAAGTCGTTGAGTAACAAGCCACTGATGCTAACACAAATAGCATTGTCGTAATTAAATATTTCTAAATATTCATTTTTCATTTTGAACCTGTAGAAACAATTTATTATATATACTATTAGCTAAGTAATTGCATATTTAATTAAGTCGAAATATAAAACTTAGTTATTTTAATAATTTAAAAAATAAAAAACTGGCAAACATTTCGATTTAATTTATGGTTGGAACAAAAGACAGTTATTTTTCATTAATTGAAATATTGCAATGCAGAGTACTTTCCAAAATACGCCGAGAGTATTCCTGATGGTGAAACGAGCGTTGCTTCATCGAACGCAGCTAAAGAAAACAACATCTATGTAGTTGGTGGTACGATGCCTGAAATAGAGGGCGCTAAATTGTACAATACCTGTACTATTTGGGGTCCCGATGGAACTTTGATAGCAAGACACCGAAAGGTAAGTAATATATTCCTTTATGGCTTTGATTTTGAAAATATTGGGGTGAAGAAAGTGACTCTATCTAGGAATAATTTAGGAATATACATATGTACATACGTATACTATAACCAATTCTATAATTTACGGTTTATAAAATACGTTATGATACGGGAAACGCCCATTTTTGTTGTAATGTGTAATATAAATTTTTCACATACTTAAAATATTATTATACTTATTTTTTCTCCTTTTTAAACATTATTAAATGATAAGATTTTTTAATAAAAGAAAGTGATAAAAACGCTGTCAGTTATTAAATAAAAAATAATTAAAGTTTAGGAGTTGGTAACTTTGATATTAAATTACAAAAGTTGCAGCAATAGAATTAGCGACTACATTTTTATGTTATTAGGTACATCTATTCGACATCGACATTCTTAATAAGATTACTTTTCGAGAGAGTGATTCACTCAGTCCTGGTAACTCCCTAACGACGTTCGATGTGAAGGGCTGCAAAATAGGTATTGGCATTTACTATGATATTAGATTCGAGGAAATGGCACGCATTTATCGGAACAAAGGTACAGTAACTTAATCGATCAATACTTAACTAGCAAAAAATTAAATATCTTTCTTAAATATATTCTATATAAAATTAATATAATCTGTAACTCTGTATAAAAAGAAGCTTAATTTAAAAAACCAGTATATTTGCTGAAAATGAAACAAATAAAAGAATTAAAAGCACAATAAGAGGACTGTCCTCGCATATTCAGAAATGATGGAATGTGAACCGTGCAACTACGAAGTTAATTGGTATTCGGTGGCTTCATATTTCCTGCTTCTCTGGGTTAGGTTGCCAAATGCTGATATATCCAGCGGCATTCAATATGACCACTGGACCACTGCTCTGGTCATTACTTCAGCGTTTCAGAGCGAATGATAATCAATTATACGTTGCCTGCATATCACCGGCTCGTGTTCCTTAAGCAAGTTACGTCGCATGGGGACATACACAGTTGACCAATCCCTGGGGAAAGATTCTTTACGATTTGGAAACTCAAGAGAATATGGCAGTCACCGATATCGAAAAAAAAAAAAAATATGAGGCATACTATATAAGATTGTCATCGATTTAAAATCAAAGTATGAAAAGGATACCCTGGAGAGAGTAAAACACAGAATCATTCCAACTAAACATTCAGATCGTACCGACACCTAGGTATCGTCTTACAATTAAATCTCGGTCTCGAATGGATTAAAATGAAATACATACTTGCAGCTTCAACATCTTCAATATCGAGGAGATTCAAACTTTACAAATAAATGTAAATTGCGATGTAAAACAAAGCGATGTAAAAAGGGAAAAAGGAGGAAAGAAGGAACAGGGAAGCAAAGAGAAGAAACGAATTGTTCATTTTCTCGAAACTGGATCAAGTTTCAGGCTGCTCGCCAAAGAGTCTGTAGCTAACGAGACAAGATTAGACAAACCACGCTTTAAAATTCCCACAGAACTATAATAATCCTCGAAATCAATACGATTCGTCGATCCATCGCCTGATTAAAAAATGAGATAGGATGAAGCTCACTAGTCGGCCTTTGAACTTTCAATAGTGATTCTCTGTAAATGCTTGAAATTGACGCTTGGATTCTTTCCAGATTAACTAGCTTTGCCCCTCCCTCCCTTTATCTATTTCCTTAGATCGACTTAGACTGCCACAACATATTATCTTTCTTCTTTTCATTTCTTTTCTTTCCTTTTGATCTTTTAAAGCCCTAAATCGCTGGCTATTTTGTATACTATATATTTTGTACACTCAATTACTCTGTAAGTCATAAGTATATATGTTTTACAACGTTATTTGTCATATTTCAGTTAAACCCCAGAAAGGCCAGAAATATATTTTCAGCATGTTTTAACGCGCCCCTGGCAAAGATCTCAAAAACGAGTTGCGGCACAATTTAAAGCGACAAATAGCATCGCGTGTCTCGTTGTGGTTACACACGGTTCGCCAGCTTTTTAAAAGCGCTCTCCGTCTGCTTTTTCCTCTCTTCCCTGTCTCTTCGTTTTTCCTTAACAAGCAAAACCATTTTCGCGAGGACGAGAGTACGGAAATGACGTACTGGCAACTTTGTTTTGTGATAATACAAGCAGCTCGGTTTCAGTGAATTAAACTTGACCCCAAGCTTCTACTTATCTACCTTCCTTTCCTTTATTTTCCCTTCTATATCTGTTTTGCGGTTTTCCACATTTCCATCACAATAAACCATGTTTTTTCTCGATTTTACATGTTAGCCAATGATTCACGGCAAAAGCGTCGACTGTAAAAATATTTGTAGTTGCAATAGCAACAAGTATGTTTTCTCAAATAGAAAATATTGGGAGCGTACACGCTGGCAAAACAATTCATGAATAGCTCGTCCTCTGCTTGTTATTTGTTTCGATACTGTTAGCAAACAAATTCAGGAAACATATTGGTATAGCGTAAAATGAACATAAAAGTTTTGCGTACACTTGAGAGCTGAACTTTGGTTGTTATACGTATATTATACATATACGCACACAGTTATGTATATGTATATATATATAGAAAATTCCTTAGAACCTTGAGCTTAATAACATATTAAAATCATTAACATTAAGGAGGTGAACTTTACTTACCAATTACCAAAGTTTCTTCCGCCAAATAATACATAAAAATTGAAAAAGATAATGTAACTAGTTTTAACTTTTTTTTGTGTTATAATTTGAATCACTCGATTTATCCGACTGAGGATGGTCGATCGCAATCTCAATTTATACGTATTCTCATCGCATGAAATAGATCACATGAGGGATTTTCAAAAGTCGATGGAATATTAATCGCGATTAATTATTTGTAGGTGTATTCTGTGCGGCTAAAGCAGTCACCTAATGAATTATTGAGTACCAGGAATGTTAGCGGTAAACAGGATTGCGGCTATGAATGATTCTCTAATGTCTATATTAGAGATGAATTTGATAATTTATCCTCATAATATGCAATCCGCTTTTAAGTGGAAATCATAATTAACAATTTCTGTTTGATTAAATATGAAGAGCAGATAAATCGATACGCTTAAATCAATATTAGAATTTCTTAACATTTTTATCAAATATTTTAGCACTGTAAAAGCGTCGTAGTAGAGAAATATTAGGTTGTTCCAAAAGTTTCTTTCGTTTTATAAGAAAGTAATAGATGTACAACATTTTTCGTTTTATATTATTTTATTGAATTACGTGTGATCCACCTTTTTCCAATTTAATGTAAAATAATATAGAATAACATAAAACAAAATATGTTGTGCATCTGTCATTTCTTTATAAAACGAAAGAAACTTGGGACAACCTAATAGGAATTTACTTTTATTATCCATTATAAAAATGGATTGTTAATCCTCTAGGAGATACGAACAATATAATTGCAATTAAAAAGGAATAAGCTAGCATAACTTAAACCAGCTTTTGCAGAAAGCTATTAGCTAAAGATGTTTATTAAACAATGACAACATGAATTTTCTTAAGTACCCCATTTGGTACTTAATCTACTTCGTAAGTACTGTGTGTCCTAGCCTTCAAAGGATGCAATTTTAACCAGAATGTTTCACATTACTTACCCGTATTATTTCCTTGTAATATAATTTATATTTACATTATCTACGTTACGTTACATTCTACGCGTTAATGTAATGTGATTTTTATTTCTAATCGAAGTTATTCAAACTTTGTAGTATCTCAATAAAAAATTAACAGCCTGCAAAAACTTCACAGAAGCATTAGTTTCTTCGAAACTATTGAATTCAAATGGCTAATATTCCTTAACAATATGCACTCGACGACGTTTATCGAGAGAAGTATGTGGCGTAATAGTTAAACTTTCAATTCATATACATATATCGTTTATGAAAAAGTAGTCATTCTGCTTTTGTGATCTGTGACACACTATAAATTCTCATAAGCTAACCAACGCGTAATCTTCTGTAACGTATTAATATAATATAGGTATGTATATCTCGACTTTGAGCAACCAATTGGTGCTAAATAAGCTTTAGTACATACTTCTTACACGTAACAAAAGACCAGTTAACATTTCTGCTCTTAAAAGAAAAACGAAAGAAGCTCTGAAAAGCTGCAGAGTTCAGGTCGAATAACACCAGCTCAGATAAATGACCCTCTAACTTACCTTTGTCCTCATCGACGTCAGTGATTTTAAAGCTAGTTATAAAGTGCACTTCTCAGCCAGCGTCCACGGCAGTCAATATTATTTAACGGGTCTTAACGCGATGTAAAAAGGGAAAAAGGAGGAAAGAAGGAACAGGGAAGCAAAGAGAAGAAACGAATTTTTCATTTTCTCGAAACTGGATCAAGTTTCAGGCTGCTCGCCAAAGAGTCTGTAGCTAACGAGACAAGATTAGACAAACCACGCTTTAAAATTGCCACAGAACTATAATAATCCTCGAAATCAATACGATTCGTCGATCCATCGCCTGATTAAAAAATGAGATAGGATGAAGCTCACTAGTCGGCCTTTGAACTTTCAATAGCGCTTACGGCTCGTATACTCTAGTTTGAATGCTACAATGTAAGCCAAGTCAGCTGTAACTAGCGTTCGCGTGATTGTCGCTATCTATTATTCACGCGTTACACGTTCACCAAACAAACGCGTCTACCGGTTGACATTGTTTTCTGTCCTGAGTTTCAAAGCAATTATGTTGCTTCGTGTAATCAAATCTCGCCAAACTAACGATAAGTTCTTGTTTGACCTTACACAGTTATTAAAACTATACAAGTTAAACCAATCTAGCCTAAACAAGTAATGTCGTTATATATTCTTTTTTAAATCTATATATTGTTTAATAAATCGTGGTTAGGATATAGTAGCTGACAAAAATATTCGGATAAATATATTTGTAGAAACATTTTAGGAGTGTATTATGCATAGTGGCACTATTTAATACCGTACTGTGACTATCATGGTCGTGTTGGTATTATTCGAAACTAATCTGAAAATCTGTATGGAATTTGTAAGATATTTAGTACGAGTACTGTGCATTACTGATATGTACACAACCGAGACGAGATAACGAAGGTACTGCTCTCCATCGTTCATCGCTACGCGTTGCTAATAGCAACGTATAATGCATATATATCTCGCAAAGACCATAAAAGTACCCAATGGAACCACGTTTAATATTTGATAATAATGTCCCATTACAGTTTCGTCATTTTCAATTAATTAAACACGACCCTCTCTTTAAAAATTAGAAGATAAAATACGTAATACAAATCTACTCGAAATCTCTTAAACCTTACGGACGACCCTACGGACTTTACTTATGGTCTTTAAAAACAGCAGGGATTAGCAGAATATTAACTGCGAATTTTTCTTGGACCGCAGCATGCAATATGAAATATGGTTATTAAAATGTACACTGAAAATTTCATATCCATAAGATACTCGTGCTTGTAGGACCTTGAAAATGAATTCTTAACCCAAATAGTCGACCGCGATACTCGAGAAATTTTGTGAAGCTGACGTCAATACCAATATGAACCGTCGTTGTGCTATTATTTCGTGATAAGCCGTATTGATTGCACTTCCATTTCGCGGAATTAATTTTTCCACGCAAAAAGTGATAACGATAATCGAAAAAAGAAAAATATACTACCACTTTTCGTATCAGCATACACAAGCGCACTCGATTTTACACGAGTATACAATTTGCAAATTCGACGGAACGATCGGATTTAATTATTTTTTCGATATTTCAGGCATCAAGTTTTATTTACACATCGAACGTTGAAATACATTAATTAACTTTAAACGTTATTGATTAATTAAAGAAACCAACCATTGTGTTGATTTTTACATTTTGAAAAATTGTTATCCACTTTTGCTTTGTTTAAAAATTGAAAAAAAAATACGTTTATTGTAAGTCACGAGTATCTCTTTTATTTATTTAAACTTTAGATCAAATATTACAATTTATAAATATATCATTTATTTAGATATACTTGTAATATCTGTTTTATAAGTTTGTACAGCCATTTATCTATTTATCTATTTTATTTGCACATAATCTTTATAGACTGATTTTGTAAAGAATAAAAAATTGTGATTCTATTTAAAAACGACCGTGTCAGACTCAAGTGATAAGCGATATATATTTCAGCGATATATATATATATATTCAGATTTCACCATCACATAAACGGTGCTATTGGAAACGTTTCACAATAGACGTCTTATAAGCGCCTGCGATGTCCGTCATATGTAAAGCTATACCACTGAATCACGGCCGCCATTTAGTGATTAAGGTCGATCACTTAGAGTTGTTAATCCGACATAATGGCGAGCAATACATCGAAGACATTATTGGAAACACAGTTGCAGTTTAATTTCATTGAGCTTATTTGCAAATAAATGTGTACAATATATTTTAGAGGTTTTAAATATTATTGCTGACTAAACTTCGCGTCTGCGCATCATCTTTCTTTAACTTTTTTTGCATTTTCTTATCGACGCATGAAGACGAAATGCGTAAATTTTATTATTTATTTAAACATTACTATATTGTGCTCAAAGTAGCGGAATATCGTTCTATTATCAATATATGAAGAACTAAAAGAATTAAAAAAGAATTAAAAAAATATGTAGTTCAATCAATACTTCGTGTATTTTTCTATCTCCACAAGACAATATCCGGACCAGTTACGCTTACAGTATCAACAAAGATTTGTCCAGCCATACGGAATAAGTCGTACTCAGTAGTTTAAAAGTATTAACCGCACGAACTCCAGAAACACTTTTGAAGTAACTTTCGAACCAATAAATCCCCGAACTAAGAACTGTCATATTTCGTCTCTATTTATCGAATATTGTGAGAAAATGAAAAAAAAAGAAGTTAAATAGAAAAAGTACTTGGAAACTTAAAAGAAAAAATCTCGAAAAATCTCTTAATACTTTTTACTGTCGTCTTGAGACGCACCATATGTTAAACTTCTTCGTAGTTACAACTTTTACCGCAGATGTAACGAACTGACAAATGCTTCGAATGGCGCGCGCGCGTCAACGCCTACACTTAAATTTCAAATAAATGTTTTTAAATAAATGTTTAAAATAATACATTAAATGTATTAACTTTCTTGCGCAATTTCATTTAATTTCTTACGATATGGAGGGTTTAATTACGTTTAAGATATCTATTTGAATCTTTTAAATTCGAAGTTTTTTAAAAAATTACCTTAAACTTTATAAAATTAAATCGTTTTTCCACTTTGTTGTATCATAAAATAGTTATTTAAATTCAAACCTTACCGTCGTCTTGAAATATTCTATATTTTCCTCGTCTTAAAAATCTCCCTACAGAAAGAATAAAGAAGAATAAAATCCCATACGTTAAATTTCACGTGATTGATGGAATACATAACGATAACGAGAACTAACTAGCGACAACAAGCAACCATTAGCAAGGACAACTGGCGACTATAACTGTCGTCTCTATGATGTATGGCGACTAAGGAGAACAGCGAGCAACTACGGATGACATGTAACAACCAACTGCCCCACTTCTAAAAGGCAACTAACTTGCAAACCCTTTGATGGTTTCTGTAGCGTGATATACCCCTTGAACGTGGTTAAAGAATGTGGTCGCCGCTGGACGGCGGTTTGACAGCAGAGCGATCTCGCCAATTCAAAGCTTGACATTACAAACTACCCAGAATCATTAGGCTCGTTATCGAGCATCTAGCTTTCAGAAGGTGCTTTATCATATGATATGACTTCACGATATTTTTATAGCAAGAAGAATGGCCAACCTCTAACAAAACAAATTTTTACTAAGTGCTGCATGTGAGCTGCAGGCCGGCCTACTAGGGAAATTTGACGAATGAATAAATAAACTAAATATATACGAATATATTCGTTATATCATAAAATGCCCGCATTATGTTCTCTAACACCATAGAGGAAACTAAATTTATATATTAAAAAATTGGAATACCTGTTATAAGAGAGTTAATTAAATTCTAACTTATCGATGACTCCATAAAAACCTTTATTTCCTAAAAATGTATATCTTCCAAATTCTCCTTAGAAAGTATCATAGAGAAAATATGAAACCTGAAAAGCACATCACGCTGATGCCTCGATCAACCCTCGTGCTTCGCAGTCCATGTGTCCGAGCGATGAATTCCCTCCAAACAAGGAAACACCAAAGGGAGGTCTCCTTCGAAGGACGTGAGAGGGTAAGGGAAGCAACGGGAACGATGATCACGCGATATACTGGCGGCGTACGTATAGAACGGCTGTTGCGAGAGAGTTCGCAAGAAACAAGAAGAAAAAAGGAATCGTAGGCCGACGCGACTATACGCTGTCGACGGACAAACAGCGACTGAGCCTAACTGAAACGAACTCTGTCGCAGTATGAGCACAGGCTACGTTCGCGGGAAAAAGTGGTGGGGATACATGGGAGGCAGACGTAGAGAGGACGGAGCTGCGAGCGTAATCGAAATCTCCGGAAAACTGGAGAGCCTGGGCAAGGGAGGCAACCAGAGTGGAGGACTAGTGCCTGTGAGCGCAAAACGGGTGTGGATACGGGAAGTCCTGCCTGGACAAGGAGGAGTTAAACCAAACCAACAAGTGTGAGGTTAGGACGGTGGAGCAGCCATATTAGGACGCGTGACAACAGCGCCGCTACACGGGCTACTCGAGGAACTACCCAGACGCAGCCATATTGGCGCGTGCGTCGAAGCGCGTTGCGCGGGCCACTTGAAAGTGACAGCGACTGGCAGAGTGGCAAGTGCTGACCGAGCGACATTTCCCGCCCAACGGGGAAACGGTCGCATCCATGGCGAAAGAGAAGGAGGTAGAGGAAAACGCCAGGGGACGGAGGGAAACGGAACTGGCTGCGGAGCCGCCGCACGTTAGCACCAGGAGCATGACGAAGGCGATGCCGCCAAAGGAGGGACCCTCCCGCTTCACGCTGGACAAGGAGGGAATATGGACTGAGGAAGCAACAGAGGAGGAGGAAACCCCCGCCAGAGAAGCACCCCGAGCGAAGAGGAAGAAGGCCAACGAATCCCCCGAACTCCCCGCGGACCCGGCTGAAGAAATGAAATCAGCCACAACGGCGGACATAGGATCCGAACTGATTCGCCGGGCCGCCGAGGTGGCCAGGGCTGCCGAGGCGCCCCGCGGCCACAAGGTCACGCAGGGGAAAACCCTGAAGGAGGCGGCGAGAACCATCACCGCGGGCGTGACAGAGTTAGTGAGGAGAACGGACCCTGTCACCGATGCACTCGCTATAGCGCAAGGACGCATAGCAACACTGGAGGCGGAGGTAGAGGCACTCCGAAAAGAGCCGGCCTCGCGCCCCACCGCGGATGAGAACAGCTACAGGGCGCGTCTCGCTGTAGTCGAGCACCAAGTAGAGGAGATGAGATCCTTGCTGCACCGACTGGAGGAACAACTGCAGGGAACAGAAAAAGGAGAAGGAAAGGAGGTCGCCCCTGCCGCGAACACGAGAGGAATGGAGCCTGGAGCCCCAAGCGCCCCAAGCGCCCCAAGCGCCCCAGAGCCCAAGGGAGGCCGAACAGCGGACACCGAATGGCAGACCGTCGGAAGGAAAAGAAGAGGAAAGAAGAAGGAGGCAGGGAGGAAGCAGCCGGCGAAGCTGATCCCCGAGACAGGGGCGGAGAGCCAGAGGAAAACTCCGGAGAGTGGATCGGTGAACACAGGAAGAGGGGGAGGCAGGGGGCCCCTCCCGCGCGCACCGCGGACGTCAGCGGTAACAATAACCCTGACGGACAAATCGAGCCAATCCTACGCGGAGGTGCTGGCTGCGGCCAAGGACAGTGTCTCCCTGGCCGAGCTCGGCATCAACACGATGAGGATGCGGAAGACCATCACCGGAGGTGTCATCTTAGAGGTCCCTGAGGACCAGGGAAGGGGGAAGGCCGCAGCGCTCGCAGCACAGCCGACGCGGGCTCTGGACCCGAACGAGGTCCGCGTGGCGACCCCCTTCCGAGCCGCGGAGGCATGGGTGTCCCTGATAGACATAGCGGCCACCAAGGCGGAATTCCAGAACACCCTGGCGAGGGAGAGCGGCTGCAAGCCGGAGGGCATCCGGCTGGGAGAAAGCCGCCTCGCCCGCAACGGACTTGGCACCGTATGGATACGAGGCCCTGCCAGTGCAGTGAGGAAACTGGCCCAGGCTGGAAAGGTCGCCATAGGCTGGTCGACGGCGAAGGTCGAAGCCATCGAACGGAGACCGTTACAGTGCAACAGGTGCCTTGGGATAGGACACACGGGAAAGACCTGCACCGCCAAGGAGGACAAGGGGCACCTGTGCTTCAGATGCGGCGAACCAGAGCACCAGGCGAGAGCATGCACAACTGCGAGCCCTAAATGCCTGCTCTGCGAGGCGCTTGAAGCACCGTCGGTGCACAGGATGGGGGGACCGGCCTGCGCCCCCTCGAAGAAAGGAACGAAAGGAGCCGCCCGCGGATCCACGGCTGCAAGAGGCAGCGAGAAAGGCTCCCCGCCGCAAAGCGACCCTAAGCCCGCGAACAAGGAGGTAGGCACGGAGGAAGCCACGAACAAGGAAAGGCCATCAAGGAACTGAGAATGCGCATCCTCCAGACTAACCTGGGAAGGTCAAAGCGAGCACAAGACCTGTTCCACCAAACCATCCGGGAGAGCACGGTCGCCCTGGCGGTGGTGGCGGAACCATACAGAGTTCTGGATGGCCCGGAGTGGGTCGGAGACACGGACGGAATGGTTGCCGTCACCTGGACATCAACGCCCAGGGCGTTTGCCCACGGAACCCTGCTGGAACGCGGCAACGGGTACGCCGCGGTCGAGTGGGCAGGGATGATGGTAGTGAGGGTGTACGTGTCACCCAACAGCGGACGGGCAGCGTTCGAAGAATTCCTGGACGGAGTTGGCGACTGCGTCAGGCGACGACTCCCGCGACAAGTGCTCGTCCTGGGAGACTTCAACGCGCACTCCACGGAATGGGGGAACGCCAGGACCAACGCGCGCGGCCGCACGCTATCAAACTGGGCCGCGGGACTTGGTCTTCTGCTAGTGAACAGGGGCTCGACCAGTACCTGCGTGACGTGCAGAGGGAGCTCCATTGTTGACATAACATGGGCCTCCCCCGAGGCATTCAGGCGGATCTCAGGCTGGAGAGTGGCCGAAGGGGTCGAGGCGCTGTCGGACCACCTCTACATATTCATGGAGGTGGACGCACCTGGACCTGGAATGCCGACGACAAACGACGGGCGCGGCCCGCCGAGGGGAAGGCACGCGCGCCCATCACCCAGATGGAAAATAAAGGAGGGGAACGAAGACCTACTCCGGGCGGCTGCTATAGCAACAGCTTGGAGCTGGGAGGCCTCGACAACGACGACCGAAGCAGACGTGGAAGAGGAGGCCGAGAACCTCCGCTAAGCCATGACAGCAATCTGCGACGCATCCATGCCACGAGCCACACCAGGCACGGTGCGAAGCAGAGCAGTTTACTGGTGGAACCCCGGCATCGCGGAACTGAGGACGAGATGTGTCCGGGCCCGAAGACAGTACCTAAGGGCCCGCCGCTGGCGACGACGCGACGAAGAAGAAGTCTCCTTGCGCTACCGGACGTGCCGCGCGCTACGGCGCTCGCTACAGAGGGAAATTAAAAAAGCGAAGGACCGTGCCTGGTCCGAACTGGTCGAGACAGTCGAGTCGGACCCATGGGGGAGACCATACAGGACGGTGACACGGAAACTGCGCGCGAAGGGCCCCCTGATAACGTCGGAAATGGAACCTGCACTGCTGACGCGGATCACCGGAACGCTCTTTCTCCCACAAGAAAACAGAGCGGCGGAACGGCCACGGGAAACGACACGACCGCTGGAATGGAGGGACGACTGGGAAGTCACAGAGGAGGAGATATGGGAGGCAACCAGAAGAATGACCGCCCGCAACGCGGCACCGGGCCCGGACGGAATCCCTGGCCGGATCTGGGGGGAAGTGATGGGGGTCATGGCCCCCAGACTCCGGCACCTCTTCACAAGATGCCTGAGGGAGGGAGTCTACCCCCGGGCGTGGCGGACAGCGAGGCTGGTCCTGCTCCATAAGGAGGGCCGACCGACGACCTCGCCGTCAGCGTACCGGCCGATGTGCCTACTGGACGAGGTCGGCAAACTACTCGAGAGGGTAGTCGCCGCCCGCTTGGAACGATACATAGCGGGCCAAGTGCCAGGTTTGCACGAAAGCCAGTACGGCTTCCGGAAGGGGCGCTCGACGATTGACGCGGTCAGACGCGTACGAGCGATTGCGGAGGACATGGTCTCCCGGAAAGGCGTGGCGCTGGCGATTTCCCTGGACATCGTCAACGCGTTCAACACCATGCCATGGGACAGGATAGTGACGGCCCTGGAGCACTTCGAGGTTCCCAACTACCTCGTCCGATTGATCCGGGCCTACCTCGACGACAGGTGGGTGTGTTACGCCAGTAAGGAAGGAGAGGAAAAGCGATCCGTCGAGGGTGGCGTCCCGCAGGGCTCGGTGCTGGGCCCCATGCTATGGAACGTTGCGTACGACGAGGTACTACGATGCCCGCTACCCCCAGGCGCGGCCATAGTATGCTATGCGGACGACACCCTAATCCTGGTCGAGAGTCGCGGCTGGCACGAGACGCTGCGCATTGGCGGAATCGCAACGGCCTGTGCGATCCGTGCCGTGAACGAACTGGGCCTGAGAGTCTCCCCTGCGAAGTCGGAGGCCACCTGGTTCTTTGACAGGAAGAGGCGAGGGACACCACCGCCCGGCCTATGCATAAACATGGCAGGTAAAACCGTCCGGGTGGGGTCACAGATGAAGTATCTGGGACTCACCATCGACAGCCAGTGGACGTTCGAGCCGCACTTCGACTCACTGATCCCGAAGGTGTCAGCGGCTGCCAATGCCCTGTGCGGCCTACTACCGAACATCGGCGGGGCCGGAGACGCGGTGCGCCGACTCTACGAGGGCGTCGTTCGGTTACGAGTGATGTACGGGGCCCCAGTATGGGCGGACGACCTGATGGCAAGCCGTCGCAGCATCCTGCTCCTGAGAAGGCTGCACAGAGTGACCGCCATCAGAATCATTAGGGGATACCGGACGGTGTCTCACGCGTCGGCGTCCACCCTAGCCGCGTCCCCCCCGTGGGAGCTGCGGGCGCTGGCGCTCAAAAAGAGATACACCCGCCGGAGAGAATGGCACCCGGGAGAAGACCCCACCGAGCAGGCGGCTCCAAACGACACAGGAACCGCCGAGGAGGACACATGGAACCCGTGGCGATCCCAACTGATTAACGGGAGAAGCGAACACCGAGGCGCGGATGCGGTCCTACCATACTGGGAGGCATGGAGGAGCCGCCACGGCCTCCCACTAACATTCAGGATGACACAAGTACTCCCCGGACACGGCGTGTTCGGCGAGTTCCTGAAGAGAATAAGGCGAGAGACGACAGGCACCTGCCACCACTGCGGAGAGGGCAGGGACACAGCGCAGCACACCCTGGAGCTCTGTCCGGCGTGGGAGCTGCCCCGCTACACCCTGCGGCACGCCATAGGAGAAACGTGGACCCCCTCAGCGATTGTGGAGGCGATGTTGAGAGGGTCACAGGAATACGAGGCCGTCCGCCTCTTCTGCGAGCGAGTTATGCTCGCGAAGGAGCGAGCGGAAAGGGAGAGAAAGAAAAACTCTCACCCCTGCAGGATAAGACGATGGAGAAGGATGGCAGTCAGACGACCCAGAGCCGCCCCGCCACCACCCCAACGGACTACGACCAGAAGAAGTGACAGCACTAGGGGCAACGACCTCCCCCTAACGCCCACTCAATAGCCGGCTCGAACAAGAGAACGAGAACAAGAGGCGAGAAGGGGATGCAACTGAAGTTAATTCATAAGAGGTTCCTGGAGCACCCCTGTCACGCGCATAAGATGGTCATCGTGGAGTTTTAGTCGGTAGGAGTCCGACACTACTCTGCTGTTACGCGATTATTGCAGCAGCGGAGTGTCCATGAGGATTTCTCCACGTACAAAAAAAAAAAAGGCTACGTTCGCGGGTCGATCGAACACGTTCTGCGCCTTTCCTCGGCACCAGCGTCAAAACCACCCTCGACGAGCGCAACGCACTGGTGCACCTGCAATATTAACCACTGGTCTTTCCTTTTTCGCGCGATATTATATCAGCACCTATGATACCATTTCAAAGACCGCAATCAAAACATTAAATACCGCATTAAAGCCATACAATAATTCGCAATATTCATTCGTAAACGTTATTGTATATGTGCTTAATTAATCGTTATTATGTTTCGAATGATTTACTACCTCATATTCCATAAGCAGATATATGGTTCATTTTCACCTCAAGTACGATATAATTTGTAACAAATATTTATAATTCACAATGTAAAATATTTATAATTCATTGGAAATATTATTCTATCACGGTATAATGGTCAAATTTCACATAAATCACAAACATATGGTAGTCAGAAGCTATACTCACGACATGACAAATCATGATGATGTCATGAAAAATGGCGTCCGTCCATATATATTCAAACGCAACGAACAAGTTCGAACTTTTCGAGAATAAACGATTTGTTCGATAACATCTGTCGCGAGCTTCTCTTCCTTTAACGATAACAATTGACAACTAAAGCTCGAGAGGCTCGTAAGGATGAACAGCGACGAGTATCTAGAAGCTATGTACTCACCTGGGCAAGGAGACTCCAACACCAAGGACGTTGGAAGTTTCGAGAAGCGAAGATGGAAACTGAAGTAGCACGTCAGGTCAACTCTGGCAAAAACTGCTAAAGAAAGAAAAATCCAACTAATTTGTTTCCAACAATAAAATGAAATTAATTTGTTTCACAAATTATTAACTGGATATTATTCAAAAATTATTCAAAATTCGCTTGATTGATTCAGGGCCCGGGACACTTGGGTCATGCCATTTTGGTAATGGACGAAAATGGCAGAAGGAAGAACGACCGTTTTTTTCATATTTCTCTTTCCCCGGGAAACGAAAGAATGCCCGAGCACCTTGTTTCATTTCTTCTCGACATCAATTTCAATCTTTTTAAACGAAATATAATCTGAACGATGAAAAGTTCATTCAAATAATGCTCCGCGCCAGACACTCACGAAAATTAAGAAGAAACACGGAAAATTCGCGAATAAAACGGATTTCTTTGTCCCAGTGAGATAATAAATCTCGTACACGTATTGGTTTTTAAAATCAATATATCCACCAATGTGCACTCGTTTAACAAGGGTGATGGAACGTGCCAAAAATCTCTCAAGAGGGTCTTGGCAACGGAAGAGTCGAAAATGTCACAATTATGAATGAAAAATTCGAATAGTTGCTGATTTTACAGTCGAAACCGATAAAGAACTCCAGATATTCCCCCAATTAATTTACAATAAATTCGCGAAAATGATCGATTGCTGACGTCATTGTATTCTAGAAAGATTGTAAAACGATAAGAATTTATTGAAAAAACTTATATTCGATGATAACACTTCTAATAAGAGTACTAAGAGGAGCGATTCTGTACTCACCTTCCTGCCTCGAAGTACCGAACGCAATTAACCGTCCGCCCAGGATGGAACCGTTCGGAACTTTTGTAAGTCACTGCACGGCCGCTGCTTATGGTGGAAATGTAATAAATATAAGTACAGAGCGCGTGAGCGAACTAAAAACGCGATAGAGAAGTAGAGAGAGGATGTTCCGTCCTTGTCTAATGACGCGCACTTGTACAGGAAATATGTAACAGCGGTATACGAGCAGCGTCAGTGTCCACTAGTGTGCATGCTGATTAAACAAGGACAGGAAGTATCTATACATGGTGTTCTCTTTCTATTTCCATGTTGCATCCATCTTACTATACAGTACACACACTCAGCTATTCTATCATTATATTTGTGCGTTGCTTATGTGTGAACCAAACATTTCCACGACAACAAATCGTTTGTCTCTTGTTTGATGCTCGGTTTTCAACGGAGTTAAAAGAATTTTTTAAGAGAAACGTAATGGACGGGTTGTTTTTAAAGTAATAAACGGAAATTCTCGTATCCATTGAGAAACGATAGGCGATTTGAAAGTATCACTATGAACGGTGATTTATCGATGCAAGGTAGTATGAATAAGATATTTTATAATCTGCGAAAAAAGGTAAGGAATATTCTAGATTTTAGATTTTAGATTTTAGATTTTAGATTTTAGAATTTAGAATTTCCACGTCACAGACGAGTGTGTTTTGTTATTTGATTTGTAATATTGCTGCAGTTCTCTTAATAGCTGTTCGTTTCATGCGATACTCGCACATAGTATCTATGACTTTTGCTTCTAACAATTTTTATAATTAGGCTGTATCAAATATTTTTAACGTTCGCGTTTCATGAAAAATCATGTGTAACTCGTTGAATTCGCAAATGTAACAAAAAATTACATGAAAAACCTTATATTATTGTAATGAAAAAATAATTATATTAGGAGGAGAGTCGTATTTCGGAACGTCATCGGAACATATTATACCTTGTATGTGATTATTTGGAACACAATGGGTGAGTATATTATAATTAAAATATATTCCTAGTTCCAATTATTTTGAATAGTGTCAGTGACCAATCGAAATAGAAATCAGTGGACATCATGGAAAGAGAAGGCGAAACCAAATTTGAAAATTCGACATCGGTAATTCAGTAGTTAAGAATAACTCAATCGATAATGTAGATTAACTAGTTATAAACAAATATATGAAGTATAAATTCAAATTATTCTTATCCATCTAAAAATTGGAAATTAAAAAGCAGAAGACAAGAAATTATCTTCGAGAATTTATATAGTAAATACATTCTTTTGCCTGTCTTACCTAGAGATAAAACAGTTGTTTGATGGTTATCTTATAGTGTTCAGTCATTGCGAAAAATATTTTTAATCAGTTAAAAACTATAATTAATTAAAAACTACATTTTTTTAGGTATATAGACGTTAGCGATGTATTATTCCGGGAAGCTCGTCTATCTCCCGAACATCGGGTTTGCGACAACATCGATTTGGAAATTATCGTTGCAGAGTATGAAAATTATTACGAGATGAAATTTCAAAAATATCCCATATTGTGTAAGAAAATAACTGGAAGGGAAATGACGAGGGAAGTGACAAATGCAAGCAAAACGTAAGAATTTAAATTATTTAACGATATTAAACGGTATTCAACGTATTCAACGTATCGTATTCAACGTATCGTATTCAACGTATCGTATTCAACGTATCGTATTCAACGTATCGTATTCAACGTATCGTATTACAATATGATCCAGTGTTTGTAGAAGTATTGAGACAAAAGCCAAATCTGTTAGTAAACAAGCGAGAAGTGAGCCTGTGAAAGAGACGAATCTACAGCAGAAGATAACTGATGACAATACGAATCATATTAATCTCGCAATGACAGTGACGTCAATATTCCCCAATGAGAGTGATGGACGTTCATCAGAAGAGCTATTTAACGTCCCAATGGAACAATCCATGCAATCGAAGATATTGAAATGCATTGAAAAGCTTTATTCAGATAATCCGGAATTACGAGGCTGAGGACATCTCATGCGTAAGTTATTTTCGATTAATATACGTATCGTAAAGCTTTTAAACGATAAAATTCCCGTCGATAAACCGTCCAACGTATATCGACGATGACGTGATTTCAGTAACGCTTGAAATATCAAATTACGTAACACTTACTTAATATAGAGAAGACGCCATTTTATCTTTGTATCGTCACAGGAGATCATAGTAAACAAATTAAATGTACATTGGGATGACGTTATAGGCCTAGAGGAATGTAAAACCGCTGTTAAGGAGGCCGTTGTGTATCCCCTTAAGTATCCTATCTTTTTTGATGGCCCGTTTTCCCCCTGGAAAGGTATTTTGCTGTACGGCCCACCTGGTACAGGTAAGATACTCGTATTCTTTTCATTTCTGTACGTGTTTACAAGAAATATACAAAACAGGGAAAACGAAGTTAGCGAAGGCAGTCGCGACAGAATGCCATTGCACCTTTTTTAACATAACTGCCAGCTCATTGGTCAGCAAATGGAGAGGCGATTCCGAGAAGTATATACGTGTAAGTTGCTTTGTCTATGTAAGTTTCTTTGTTCCTTTGTCTATGAAGGAGAGATTCTAGGTATAAAAAGATTTGATTTTATTTTTCGCCATTTAT
>NW_022883231.1:0-17364 GCF_011952255.1 Bombus vosnesenskii
CTATCGTCAGCATTCCACCATTTCATGTGATCGGCTGCCGTGGAAGTTGTACGTGGCCCTTCGTGCTCCCCCCCTCGCTGCACTATGTATCGGTCATTTCGCAGGACTTTTATCACCCGATACGGTCCAAGAAACTTCGGATGCAGCTTTAGCCCGGGACCCCTCTGCATCCTCTCGGTTGCCACTAGATCTCCCGTCCTGTATGCTGTCGCCTTCTTGCGTCTCCTGTTATACGCCCGCTTGTTTCGGATTTGGATCTCCTCAATCCGTCTCTTTGCGTCAGCACGCAGCTGATCTCGTTCCTCTTGGAACACCGCGGCCTGTTCGTCCTCGATGCTACTGCTCCTCTTTCGCTCTTCCTCTATCTTCCTCTCCGTTGTTTGTTTACCCATTTCACTCTTGTCGGGGGCTTTGATCGTCGTGGCAGCATCGTGACATTTTCGTAGGCTCGGTTCGTACATGGAAGACGTTAACAACTTACCATCTACCGTGACTATGATCTCTTCTTTTTCGAAGGTCTTCACGTTCATCGTGTCCTCGACACTCCCATCGTCGTCCTCGTCATCCACATCCTCTGTATATCGAATCTTCGTATCGATATTATTGGAGGGATTCCGCACGTGCGACTTCCCTTGTCTTTTCGTTCGCCTTGCATTCACTCTCTTCGAGTCTATCCGAAAACCTGAAACAACCCTCACACCCGCAACGCTATCCTTCTCAGTAAATTCGCAAATATCATCAACAACATCCTGTTGCTGTTGTTTAGCCAGATTCTTCCTCCTCGTGATGTTCGCTAAGTCCTCCTGCTGGCCGCAAGAATCCGACGAGGACACCATCGCTTGGTCCACTTTACCAATCACCACGTGTCTTGCCACTATTCTCCGTTCCTCCGACACTTGCTGCACAGCTGCCCGATACTTCTTCAAAACTTCTGCTAACTCTTCTTTATTTTCTTCCAATTGCGACAGTAGCTCAGTTCGTTCGCGACTAGCTACATTAACACAATCTTCTGCTTCGGAACGTTGCCGCAGTACTTCCTGCAACGAAGCCTGCGTCTCATTCGGTTCTTGCTCCAGTGCCTGTTTCGCTTTAACTGCAACTGCTCTAGCGCATTCTGCATCTCCTAACTGGTTCTTCAGCTGTCGTAAAGCTGCTTTACCCGTCGAGTCACCTTTCGATCTCTCCAGCATCGTTTGAGCGTCTCTTAGCAATACTTTGGTTCTCTTCAAATCTCTTTTTAGCCTATGTTGCATGTCCTTAACGTGTGACAAATCTATCTCACTCGCCTGTGTCTCTACATCTATCTTGAGGACTTCCGGACCCTCATCGGGATTTTCGTCCTTTATTCTACTAATAAAAGATTCTCCCCCTTTTATACTTATTTCAACAGTGTCCAAAAAGTCTGCGCCAATAATAAGCGAATGTTGCATCACTATGTCTGGAACTACGTGTATGGTTATACAGTACGACTCATTGTCTATAATAATGTTCGTCGAAAATTTCCCGAGCGTAAAATTCCTTCCGGAACCGACACCGCGAAATCCAACGATTTCCCGACTTAATCTGGGCGCTCCGATTTTCACATGCTGATCTGCTCGCATTAGAGTCAGCTCACTACCGGTGTCTATCAACGCGCGCAATTCGAAATTTTCCATCTTAACATCCTTACCACGCCTTGTTTGTAACGACCGAAACACGCTGTAAACTTTTTTTCAGGGCTCACCCAAATTGTCGCAACTTGATGCGATGTGTCCGTACTCCCTACATTTGAAGCATTTAGGTCTTCCTCGCATCTCCAGATCGACCGGGTTCCTTGTTCCTCTCGATTTCGGACACTTTCGCCACCGGCTTTACCCTGTTACTCTTCGGCTCCTCAAATTTCGTCCTCATCTCCATATCTCTTTTTATCGCTTCGTAGCGCCTGAAACGCTCTTTTAGTTGCTCGATATTCCTGGCTCCGTATAGCACAGTCTTGTTCGCGACCTCGTCGGGAATGCCTTGAATAATGTAGTCTATCAAGGATTGCGTATCAACCCTTCCTTGTTTTGCAATCCCGCACATGTGATACATATGTTGTTGCAGACTCTCATCTGCTTTCTTCTTTCTATGGGATAACTCGCCATGTATCTGTTGGTCGCTTACTACATTTTCAAACTCATTCCTCAACGCCTTTTTTAGCTTTGCCCAGGACTTCGCGCATCGTTTTTGTCGTACGAAGGCCTGAGCGGAGCCTGCGAGTAATTTCTTAGCATAGGCCACCATGTGGGCGTCTGACCAACCCCACACTTCTGCCATTTCCTCGAAGTCTTCCACCCACTGATTTACACTCGGCAGATCATCCCCGCTGAATTTCTCTAATGAGTCTTCCACGTCTTTAAGACTCAACATCGAACCGACGCATACCTTCTGCTGCTGCTCATCGCGGTCCTGATACACCGCTCGCGTGCCTCTCCTGTATTCTCGCGCGCCTTGTTTATCGTCCTCGCCTTCACTTTCGTCGGAGCTCTCTTCTTCCGACGATACATCGTCTCCTTCTAGGGCCGCCTGTAGCCGCGCGCGTAGTTCGGATTTTCTTCCCGTTACCTTCAACCCCAAGCTAACGAGACGCGCTCTCAGCTCTTTCGTCCTCAGCTTCTCGAGGTCTTCCTCTCCCTCGTGACTGCGTTCGGCTCTCTGCTTGCTTCTTAGATCTCGCTGGTTTGTTGGTTCTTCGCCACGCTTCGAATCCTTAGGAGTAGATCGACCAGGTTTGCACGCTCTGTTCAACCTGGCAACCAGCACTGATCTCGCACCGGATATAGGCAGATTCATCTGTGCGAGCTTACTCCTCAGCTCCTCCAGCGTCAAATCCTCTTCACCCGACAATCGTACGTCTTCAACGTTTGCCATTTTATTCTATTCTTTTCTACTCCCGCACAAATAGCTCCGTTAAATCGTATCGTTTCTCTGTCTTATTCAATCCCGGACGAGCCCCCACTTGTAATATCGGAATATATTAATAATGGATTGAAAATACAGATAGTAGTTAGACAGAGAAACGATGTTTGATTAACAGGAAAACTAAATGCAACGCTCGTATTTACAACAAATAACTTGACAACTATTTGGTAACTCTCTCTCTCTCTCTCTCACTAGCAACTCTAACACTCGACAACACTCGCAACTCAATTCTAACGACTCTATGCTTCGACGTCTCGATCAACTCTGATTCTCGCAACACGCACACTTTTCGATTCGCCTTGGATAGCGAAACCGTCCTTCTTTTAACGCGTTTTTAAAACGCGATGGCGCTATCACTTTCTAAAAGCGTCGTCTTTAGATTTCCGATGGCCACGGGCACATCCGTCTACCAGATATACAATGTATTATAAGAGTATCATTACCATCCTTTTCATGAAAAGAGCAATTTTTCTTGATAACTATACTCTGTAACATAGATTGAAGTCGCTGATTTGATCCCTCTGATATCGTTGTCTTATGAGAGTCTCGCCTGGTCTTGATTGGTTCTGTTGACTCTTATCGTTGTGAAAAATCGATTCGTTGTGTACCTTTTTTGTATAGAGAATTATTTTGTGGTAGAATATAATGTTGTAATATTTGTGGTCTTTACTTTACTAATTTTGTCACTGAGCCGCTCTTTGGTTCGTTGAGCGATTCATATTCCGCATATATTCCGTACTTGCTTCGCTTGGTACTTTTATAATTTTCGCAGTTACAATAAAAAATTTAATTCTTAACAGATTAAAGATTTAACCTCTTGCTTTATAGTGTACAATAATTTTTTTTTGTATAGGTTATGTGATCCATAGTTTGAGTAAGTAGTACATATATATATATATATATATATATATATATATTTACGTGACAAGCTTTCATTTCAATCTATATTTAAGATTAATATTTTATCAGTTTTGTTCGTAACAACATCGAAGTAGTCAATAAGTTTGAAGAGTATAATTAAGGAAGTTATGAAGCAAGAGGTTAAGAACAAATTCTGAAAGAGGTTATGTACAACTCAGTAGTACTGCTTTACATTACTTTGCGAATTACTTTTCAAGCATAAAAATAGTTTAACAGCCACTTATAGTTACTTCCTTACCATTACATTCATTAAATTCGTTTGATTTTGTAAACAAAATAACCACGCTGACCAGTCTCTTATTTAAAATAGAATTATTTTGTCATATATCCAACAGTTTACTTTCTCTTCGCTTTGTCTCGTATTAAGACTTTATAACGGTGTTTCTTTAAACTTTAAACGATCGTAATAAATGTATTTACGGACGATGACTGATATCTGGTCTGTCTTAAAGTTTCAACTAATTAGTGCCCCGTTACTTTGGACGTTATGAAATGTTGTATAACCAAAGACTTATCTTCTCTTTTGGTAGTTGCATAAAAGAAGACTGAGCCATTGAAACGCTCGAATAGATTAGCTGATTCGCTTAACGTATTTTTACTTCCGACGAGCTAAACACAAGAGCAGAAGGCACATAAGGAATAATACAGAAACGTCAAACGTATACAGAAATATATTTCGTAAAAGCATTAGTATGTAACATGTCTTTATAATTCTATTTATGTATAGTAAAATGGCTTGTATCCATTTTCATGAATTATAACTGACATTTCAAAGCATTCATGTAGATATGTAACTCTCGTTAATTAATAATTTAACAATGCGTCATGAAACGTATCATTTTCGTTTCTTCCTTTGTTTCGTTATACACAGGAACGAATTTGTAAATAAAGATGTATAATCAACGATAACATATGACAGCGAGTATAATAACTGTCAGCAAGGGAAGAGGTCGGTAAAATGATTGTGGTTGATTTCAGTGTATCGGTAAATAAGCTTTGACAGACGTTGCCGGGGGACTCGGTGTCGGTGAAACCGCGTCGATGAAATGATTGTCAGTAATTTAAAGATAACCCAATTTATTGATCTGTCTCCCCTTCATGGCGTTGTACGTCTCTCTATAAAACATATTCTACCTCGGAGGGCTGAAAAATTTAACTTGGTCTCACTGGACTGGACTGTAAGTAAGAAAATTGAAATGCAAAATCCACGTGTGAGCGCAACGGTTTAGATGGAAAGTTCGATAGGACAATTATGTATATCAGCCTGAAAGAAAGCTCGTGGCTTCGCACGCAACACGTAATTTCCCTCGCTGAAATAATCCTATTACAACGATACGATTTAAAATTTTCCTTAACAGACCTCGCAATGTAATTCTTCATCTACAATTTTTTATTCGGCTTGAAACAAGAGACTTTCGAAGCCTTATAGAGTCTCGCGAATCTAAAAGTCAGGTTTCAACGTATTTTCGCGTCTTATTTTATAATACTGAAGACATTAAAGGTGTTAACGATTATTGTCTCACTATGTACGTACATCAAACGAGTACTTACGTAAGAGACGAATGGAAATGGAAACAGCCGAGAATAATTGAAGATAATTTGAATACGTTCCAGGCTATAATACAATTTCTCGTGAACCGTAATTGATTCGCAGAAGGGAATTGCTGCTTCTCACGACTAGCAAAGTGTTTCGCAAAAAAAAAAAAAAGAAAAGAAAAATGGTATCGGAAGGATAGAAAAAAAAGCGGTGGCCTACATCAAGCAATCTTCATGCCGATAATGCATTTATTATTCAGTTCGTTCATTTTCTATCGCGTAACAGACACTGGGATAACTGACAGAACGAGCGTATAAATCTTGCATCTCTCAACCTGACTTCTCCCAATTCGTATACTTCCATCCTTCGTATAAGTGACAATGAATCAGAAGAGTTTCATAGCAATATTGAACAACATACAGTCAACTACAACACCATTAGATACATCCACCATACAGTCAACTACAACACCATTAGATAACAGCAATACAATAGATTATAATTTTCTACGTGTCATTGATTCATCATCATCATTTTCCATTTTTTTAGCATATGTAAAAACGTATCTGACGTAATCTTACCTCGCTCTTTGAGTACAAAAATCCATTCAAATGAAACAAAGGGAAAAGAAATAAGAAAACAAACACTCACATACGAATCTTCATTACATAACTGTATGTACTCCTCGAGGTATAATTACTCAGACACGTTACAGCGTACCTTCTTCGTTCCCTGATGGCTGATGTTGATCGTTGACGTTTATAGTGAAAGAATTTCGTCAACGGCGCCATCTGGATCCCTGTTGAAAAATTAAAATAGCCGCAACAGCACCATTAAGCTCATCACCCAGAGTAGCTCTTGTCGCTGAGTCGTGGAGGAATTTTTATCATCAACGACATAAACTATACCAGTTCCGGTAACGTTCTTCAGATGGTCCAGGCACTCGAACTCGCAATATCGCTCTCCAACACGGAATTTCTTGCATGTCTGTAGTAAAAAGAAATCGATCAATTGTACAGATCAATCGTCACTCGACTGCTCGAGAATTCAGATCATCCAGAGAATAGAATAGAGACGTGGAAAAATGTAGTGCGATCATCGCAGTGGGAGGAAATAGGGGGATAGGGACCAAATGAATGAACGAGATGTTAAGGACAACTGACGATAAGTTCTTCTTTTGTCGAGAATTGCATGTTTGTGAATGGTTTGTGGGTGGTTAGGTGGAGAGAATTGAAGAGTTTGGAGGTGACTGGAAGAGTGTTTTGGGCAAGGTAGATTGCAGAATGGTTGCGGTAGCATTGTGTTAATTATGGGTTTGTACATGTAATCTTTGTATGTATCACTACATACAACCTAACGTATATTTTTAATAATACATCAGAGTTTTAGTTATTTCATAGCTATGAATTTTATACTCTATAATCTTGACGTTTTATTTCACAGAAGCGTTTGAATATCCATAAAAATTAAATGAACCAATGTATTCATTATCTTATAGAGAAGATATATTATTTTTAATTATGTTCCAATTATTTATCATGATCCTGATTTCCTTATTCTGAAAATTTGAAAGGAAGTTTTGTAGTTTGATACTTTCAGCGACAAAGGGTCAATATTGCTTTAGTATATTTCGTCACATATACATGTATATCTATATGTCGGAGATGAAAGGACACCGGAACCTTTGGATAGCCCCGCAACATTGCAATCTAAAGTCTACTATAACTGTAACTAAACTATTGTAGTTATTCAATCCGATTGTAATTGTTCGAGATTAGTGACGGTGAGCTTTGGCTCGAGGTGACAGTCTGTCGCCCAACGTAGCCGCGGTCAAGGGATGAACGCTTTGCCTAACAAAGGTATGGAGTAATTCTATAGCTCTCCTTAAAAGAAATATTCGTGGCGACACGCGACAGTAAACATTCCAACGGTTTCTGTCCCGTGGCTCGCCACACGCAGACCCTATTCTTCGAGTAAGATGATTGCCAGATGTCGATGCGTCTCCGCAGTACATGTTCGGCTAGCCCGAGGGCCCGTTATAAATCTTAAGGTTTAGTTAACTAAAGTCCTTCAAACAGACAAACAGTCTTTGTCCCAACTACGGGAAGATAGGGGAGACATATTTTTCAACGAGCGGCGTCTCCCACTAGCAACTTTCCCTCGAGGGCGGCTAGCATCTTTTTCTAACCACCGATATGGAGATTGACCAATTAGCAGCAACGTCAATTTCCCTTACTTCCTAAACGAAGGCTTTCCTCGACGAATCCGATGATCTCGTGTCCTTAGACACACCCCATTATAGTTTTCCTCTGTGGCATCATCGGGACGGGACGGGCATTCTTTTACGCGCTCCCGTCGACCAAAGAGTAACGTCTTTACGCTCAGCAATTATTTTTACGAATCAGACTTAGATTCAGCGAGAACGCCCATCTGTCATCCCGTTGGCCGCGGATTCGTTATTGAACCGGAGACCACTGTCACTAGTGTCGCGGACGTCTCACCGCCGTGGTAGATTGTCAAACCTGTGTTAATCATACCTGTGTCAATAAATCGTATCTTCGTTACACCGCAACGATGGCTACCTTCAATGAAGACTCCTCAAACACCGACAACCCTATCCCCAATGTCATTCCGACATATATATCCACCGAAAATGCGCTCTTGTAGACAAACGCTCGATTCGCGCCATAGCTTTTAAAGCTTGTCGCATCTCAATCCGTTGGAAAAAGTTTTTCCTGTAGCATATTTTATTTTTACGAACCAACAAGGTCTTTGTTTATTTCCTTCTGCTTTTGCTCCAATTTCCCCATTGTTTTTTCAAGGATAGTATTTCAGAGCCACTAGTCAAGTATATTGTAACAATAAACGTACGTTTCGGAAACATTTTGTGCTGTGAAACAGAATACACTAAAGTTTGAAGGTCACATCGATTTTCGAAAGTTTATAAATGGAGGTGTATGACAGTATCACCAGCTGTTGCTGTCCAAGTAACTCCAACATCGAAATACTACAACGATTCCAATCGAAAACGCTAAGAGCCTTAATAGACGCACCTTGGTATGTTACCAACGAAACCATCCATCGCGACCTCAAGATACCTACAGTCAAAGAGGAAATAGCAAAATATAGCGACAGATATAGCAAAAGAGTCAACAAACACCGAAACCCCCTAATCACTGGACTACTCGATACGACGGACCAGATTCGATTTCTTTTTACTACAGACATGCAAGAAGTTTCGTCTTGGAAAGCGATGTTGCGAGTTCGAATGCCTAGACCATCTAAAGAACATTACCGGAACTGGTAAAGTTTATGTCGTTGATGATAATAATTCCTCCACGACTCAGCGACAAACGCTACTCTGGGTGATGAGCTTAATGGTGCTGTTGCGGCTATTTTAATTTTTCAACAGGGATCCAGATGGCGCCGTTGACGAAATTCTTTCACTATAAACGTCAACGATCAACATCAGCCATCAGGGAACGAAGAAGGTACGCTGTAACGTGTCTGAGTAATTATACCTCGAGGAGTACATACAGTTATGTAATGAAGATTCGTATGTGAGTGTTTGTTTTCTTATTTCTTTTCCCTTTGTTTCATTTGAATGGATTTTTGTACTCAAAGAGCGAGGTAAGATTACGTCAGATACGTTTTTACATATGCTAAAAAAATGGAAAATGATGATGATGAATCAATGACACGTAGAAAATTATAATCTATTGTATTGCTGTTATATAATGGTTGTTGCTGTTATCTAATAGTTGACTGTATGGTGGATGTATCTAATGGTGTTGTAGTTGACTGTATGTTGTTCAATATTGCCATGAAACTCTTCTGATTCATTGTCACTTATACGAAGGATGGAAGTATACGAAATTGATAAAATTATTAATAATATTTACGAAGAGAAAGTAAACTGTTGGATATATGACAAAATAATTCTATTTTAAATAAGAGACTGGTCAGCGTGGTTATTTTGTTTACAAAATCAAACGAATTTAATGAATGTAATGGTAAGGAAGTAACTATAAGTGGCTGTTAAACTATTTTTATGCTTGAAAAGTAATTCGCAAAGTAATGTAAAGCAGTACTACTGAGTTGTACATAACCTCTTTCAGAATTTGTTCTTAACCTCTTGCTTCATAACTTCCTTAATTATACTCTTCAAACTTATTGACTACTTCGATGTTGTTACGAACAGAAACTGATAAAATATTAATCTTAAATATAGATTGAAATGAAAGCTTGTCACGTAAATATATATATATATATATATATATATATATATATGTACTACTTACTCAAACTATGGATCACATAACCTATACAAAAAAAAAAAAAGAATTATTGTACACTATAAAGCAAGAGGTTAAATCTTTAATCTGTTAAGAATTAAATTTTTTATTGTAACTGCGAAAATTATAAAAGTACCAAGCGAAGCAAGTACGGAATATAGGGATATAGGAAGCGATGGGGAACAGCAAGTAACTCCAACATCGAAATACTACAACGATTCCAATCGAAAACGCTAAGAGCCTTAATAGACGCACCTTGGTATGTTACCAACGAAACCATCCATCGCGACCTCAAGATACCTACAGTCAAAGAGGAAATAGCAAAATATAGCGACAGATATAGCAAAAGAGTCAAGAAACACCGAAACTCCCTAATCACTGGACTACTCGATACGACGGACCAGATTCGCAGGCTGAAGAGGCACTACCCGCTAGACCTAAACGTTAGATTCATTTAATTATCCAAATTAAGCATATGCACTTACTTATAATACTTATAAATTATACCCTATCTATAATAAGTATTAACTTATTGTAAATAAACAGCCATGTCACTGCGCCACGCCAGAAAAATTACTGAAAATTCTCAACGCGAGAATTGATTGTAATTCCAACAAATAAATAAAAAAAAAAGCTGTTGCTGTCCCCAAGCGCCAAAATACGTTCTGACTACTATTTTATGTATCTCACAGAAGTATGTCTTCATTCATCATCTCCCATGCCATCCACCAGCGTGTTCTTAACATGTTATCTCCTAGTAAAATATTGATGTTGAGTCAGATATCCAACTGAATAATCTTTTCGGTGTCTACTATAAGACATTTAAAACCAAGGCTCGTACACACGTGTGCTTATACG
Source organism: Bombus vosnesenskii (assembly GCF_011952255.1). NCBI lineage: Eukaryota > Metazoa > Arthropoda > Insecta > Hymenoptera > Apidae > Bombus > Bombus vosnesenskii. Next base: position 10,552 of record NW_022883231.1, read on the forward strand.
TCAGATGTAATACTTAACACGAAACCTGCTTATATTAATATTAAATTTATGCATAGTAGGATGTTCGACCTTTGTAAAAATGAAATTATAATACATACAGTTTCACCGTGGAAAAGTGAATCTTTCTAGCATGTCCACGCAAATGCAGGGGAGGGGAGGACTGTGCATGCACCAAACAACTTTACGTTCGTAATTTTTCACACAAATGTACAACTGTAGGGAAATAATTATCTCTGATTTTTCGGATGTTAGGAATCGACAATATCGCATAACGGAATGCTGTGTTCTACGTATTCTATTTTTGTTACGAAAGTGGTACAAACGAAGTCCACATAAGAATAGTACAACAAAATCGGTTGAGGTTAGGTTATCGAGCAGATATCGCGGCTTTTGCATTGGAAATCACGCAACTGCCAGTCTCGTCGTTCCTTGTAAACGAAAGAAAGGTATTGTAATCGGTCGGAATTAACATAAAACTCGTCGCATGCGACCATATGGCCTGAATGTTGAATAAACGAGAGTAGAGCGCGAGCTATGTGATTCTAACCGTTTAGGCGGAAACTAATGATTGTAACCAGAGCCGAGATATATGCCAATATTACTTTGCTCGACAAAGCGTATAGGAGAGAATCGCGATAAGGTAGAACAAGAGACAGATATTCTCTACGTAAAGCAAGTCTGTCAACTAGATTGAAATCCTATAGCTATAACTACAGTGAATCCATATTCTGGCGAATTGTCTTTTCACAAATGAAGCTTCTGAAGAACGGAATTGATACAATAACTACTGTTCATTCATAACTACTGTTGTAAGAATCTATATATTTGTCTATCTATATCTATATATATCGATCTATATATATTTGTCAGAATGTCATTTTATCAAAAAACCCATCCTCTGTAATCATAGTTTAACGAAGCATAATTAATAGAAGAGGTAGAGCGTTAGGTGGAGATGATTTAATCACAGTTAAGTAGATAAATCTCTATATTAGTCTCTTTAATTAAAATGTCCTACGTTTTATTTGCGTCATTTTTTTCTTCATCCAATTTAAAATGTTTAAATAACAATAGCCTATACAATATAATTTTATGTAAAAAATTGATTGTACCATGTTTATTACAGATATTTAACATTTTTGTGTACATACAAAATTTAAATTATACCTCGCTTGAGAACAAAAATTCTATTTGTTTTCCTAACATGTACTAATAATTATTGATCAAACTAGAAAAAGCTGGAGGAGATTACTTAGGAAGATTACTTAGCATCTTATATTCCTGGCAAGAGAAAATGAAAAATTCGTTTCTTCTCTTTGTTTCCCTGTTCCTTCTTTCCTCCTTTTTCCCTTTTTACATCGCTTTGTTTTACATCGCAATTTACATTTATTTGTAAAGTTTGAATCTCCTCGATATTGAAGATGTTGAAGCTGCAAGTATGTATTTCATTTTAATCCATTCGAGACCGAGATTTAATTGTAAGACGATACCTAGGTGTCGGTACGATCTGAATGTTTAGTTAGAATGATTCTGTGTTTTACTCTCTCCAGGGTATCCTTTTCATACTTTGATTTTAAATCGATGACAATCTTAAATAGTATGCCTCATATTTTTAAAATATAAAATTATATACTATGTTATTCTATAATGTATTATGTACAGTCATATATATATAATAATTCTATATTGAAAAAAATATGAAATTAACATGATATATACATTACTACATAAGTTATATATAAAATATGTATATTATACCCTTGCCTACTGACTGATATGAATTTCTTTCGGTCTCGAATGCGTTAAAAGAGAGCGCAAAGAAGTCGAAATTACTTATTGTAATTAGTAAAACGACCTGAGAGGCAGACAGATACAAGAAAGAAGGAATATTATATTAGCGGCATTATCATGTTTTTGCTCTCTTTAAGTCTTTCATCGAGACAGACAATCTACAGGTATTAATCGACCAATTTCTCCAAGCTGATAACTTCGAATTGATGTTTATATATAAGAAGTGTTATGTGTTAATCTGTCTAAATGTTTAAAAGGTGTTATAAATTAAATGTTGTTAAACGATACGTAATTGCCTTTTGATCGTAAATTTTACTATCAAGGGGCCTTTTATGTATGCGTAATCATTGTGAATTATAACAATTTATGTGATCGATATTAAAGGTGTTTAAAAGCATGTATTTTTTTCTATATTATTATTCTCCTATATTATTATCCTATATTATTATAGCATTCCTATATTATTATAATATCCAATTACATGTTGATACACAAGATATACAGATTATTATTTATAACGTTTTGGTTTTCTTAATTGAGTCATTCATTTAGTACAAATGATAAGAAATTAGTAATAATTCACAAAAAAAGGATATCGTAGTAGAAATATTATAAAAAAACATTTTCTGTTTTAGTGTAGAGTTACTCCTTCTTACAGACAGTGTCGTACAAATCTGTACGTCTCTGAGAAAATGTAGGTATCTGAGCCCTTACTTCCTCAACAACTTTTAGATCTGATAGAAAAAAGAAACATACGAAGTAATAAGTAATGCTTACTAATAAATTCAACAAATACAGAGGAAGATGGCTAAATCGATAAATTAACGAGACTAAAAATTAATTACATCATGGATCTCTCGCTTTTAATTTTAAGCTGTAAATTACCGATATCGGTGACTGCCATATTCTCTTGAGTTTCCAAATCGTAAAGAATCTTTCCCCAGGGATTGGTCAACTGTGTATGTCCCCATGCGACGTAACTTGCTTAAGGAACACGAGCCGGTGATATGCAGGCAACGTATAATTGATTATCGTTCGCTCTGAAACGCTGAAGTAATGACCAGTGCAGTGGTCCAGTGGTCATATTGAATGCCGCTGGATATATCAGCATTTGGCAACCTAACCCAGAGAAGCAGGAAATATGAAGCCACCGAATACCAATTAACTTCGTAGTTGCACGGTTCACATTCCATCATTTCTGAATATGCGAGGACAGTCCTCTTATTGTGCTTTTAATTCTTTTATTTGTTTCATTTTCAGCAAATATACTGGTTTTTTAAATTAAGCTTCTTTTTATACAGAGTTACAGATTATATTAATTTTATATAGAATATATTTAAGAAAGATATTTAATTTTTTGCTAGTTAAGTATTGATCGATTAAGTTACTGTACCTTTGTTCCGATAAATGCGTGCCATTTCCTCGAATCTAATATCATAGCAAATGCCAATACCTATTTTGCAGCCCTTCACATCGAACGTCGTTAGGGAGTTACCAGGACTGAGTGAATCACTCTCTCGAAAAGTAATCTTATTAGGAATGTCGATGTCGAATAGATGTACCTAATAACATAAAAATGTGGTCGTTAATTCTATTGCTGCAACTTTTGTAATTTAATATCAAAGTTACAACTCCTAAACTTTAATTATTTTTTATTTAATAACTGACAGCGTTTTTATCACTTTCTTTTATTAAAAAATCTTATCATTTAATAATGTTTAAAAAGGAGAAAAAATAAGTATAATAATATTTTAAGTATGTGAAAAATTTATATTACACATTACAACAAAAATGAGCGTTTCCCGTATCATAACGTATTTTATAAACCGTAAATTATAGAATTGGTTATAGTATACGTATGTACATATGTATATTCCTAAATTATTCCTAGATAGAGTCACTTTCTTCGCCCCAATATTTTCAAATTCAAAGCCATAAAGGAATATATTACTTACCTTTCGGTGTTTTGCTATCAAAGTTCCATCGGGACCCCAAATAGTACAGGTATTGTACAATTTAGCGCCCTCTATTTCAGGCATCGTACCACCAACTACATAGATGTTGTTTTCTTTAGCTGCGTTCGATGAAGCAACGCTCGTTTCACCATCAGGAATACTCTCGGCGTATTTTGGAAAGTACTCTGCATTACAATATTTCAATTAATGAAAAATAACTGTCTTTTGTTCCAACCATAAATTAAATTGAAATGTTTGTCAGTTTTTTATTTTTTAAATTATTAAAATAACTAAGTTTTATATTTCGACTTAATTAAATATGCAATTACTTAGCTAATAGTATATATAATAAATTGTTTCTACAGGTTTAAAATGAAAAATGAATATTTAGAAATATTTAATTACAACAATGCTATTTGTGTTAGCATCAGTGGCTTGTTACTCAACGACTTTGCTAGTACTTTTTGAAACATAAAGTTAGTTTTCAATTAACGCTTATACTAGAGGCGGAATTATAAATGCAAAATAATTGATAATACTAATTTATAAGTACCTAATTATTAGTATCTTAAAAAATATATTTATACAACAATCACGATAATCATGAAAATGGGGAAATCCTATATTCTCGAATCAATTCACAATTTATTTTGTATATTAATTAGATTCCGGGCTCATCAGTACGTACTCACTGGCGACATCGAAAAAATGTATCGGCAATTCCTCGTACGACCAGAGGATCGGAAATATCAAAGGATATTATGGCGCAGCGCGAGTGGAGAAACAGAAACATATGAGCTTAACACCGTAATACTCTTATCATAGAAATAGAAGCAGTCCTCAATTCCCGCCCGCCAACTCCTATCTCCACCGATCCAAATGATCTCCTAGTCCTCACTCCCGGACATTTCCTCATTGGCGATTCATTAATGTGCTTACGTGATCGAGATTTCAGAGACATTCCATCGAACCGACTCTCCAAATGGCAGCATATCCAACAGCTTAAACAACATTTTTGGAACCGCTGGCATAAGGAGTATTTGAACGAGCTAACCAACCGCAATAAATGGAGCAAGGGTGGACACAGCATCCAAAAGGGCACAATCGTCATCCTCAGAGAGAACAACGTTCCCTCCATGCATTGGCCTCTGGGCCGAGTTATCAAGGTTCATCCAGGCGCCGATGGTGTCATCCGGACAGCTACAGTTCAGACGGCAAAGAGCATTTTGGATCGGGGCGTCAAAAGGCTTGTCCCACTGCCAATTCAACCCGATCTCGAGAAACCCGAACAACTAGCCACCGAGACGAAATAAGATGGGAACTTCAACCACACCTCCCTAGTTTGATCGGTACCCCCTCAACGGGAGGAGAATGTTACGCCATGCGGCTTACCATAGGTCATATTCTTAACTATCGATCGCGGCACTATAATGTCGCAGACGGATCGTCGCGTCTGCCCGGCAAACAAACATTGTAGTGGCAAGCGCATGGTTCATTAAGCACGGCGACTTCCAGAAACGTCGACTCGTGGCCCGTATTTTACCTCGCGTGAAAGAATGTGGCGTGATCCGAACGTAGTGGGAGTCGCCTTCCTGAAAAAACGAAAAAAATCGAAAGGCGTTCAGAACTTTTCGAGAAGTCGAACCGTCAACACATGTGGTATGTCGCGCATTACTTATCAACCAAAACGCAGTTACATTTTTTTGTTCCATTTATATCTTTCTAGTTAATAAGTTGTTGAAATAAACATTAATTTATTTGTGTTAATTCTGTGGAATTTCATTGAACTACCCTTATTATCATAATCGAAATAAGGGGATCGATCAGTTCGTGGCGTCGATTATTTAATCGTAACGGGAACTTACAACTCTCGTTGACGTGCTATCTCGCGATCGCGTCTCTCCGCGAACGGTCGAAACAAAATGATTCACTAAAAACTGTCCTGAATTCCTAAGAATTTATTTACCTCAAAACTGACAAAGTGTTTATTTAAAAAATGAGGTTGAAGGTAGTCCCTTTCTTTCATTTCATTCATTTTCATTTTCTTTCTTAAGTATGGCTAACACAATATCTAATCAATTAAAATTTTATATTTTCACGTGAAAAGTTTCTTTAGATAATTATTATCAACATGATGACTAACTCTTGCGGATTAATACGTGTCTGTAGGGCAATCCGGTGGACTTGATCGGCTTTTTACTTCGAAAGTTGAGTAATCGGTGTCGCTTTCTTACGCATCTTTGAACTGTATAAATGTTTTAAAATTGTTTGATCCAGAATGTACCCCACCGGACAATCAAAAAGGCAGGTGCCTTGACTACAGAAAATGTAAACCTCTGCAAGAAATATGGCAGATACAGTACCGTACAGCCACCGATTTTTATAGACGATCAGTGTGCAGATAACAGGGCAATGTTACGATCGTTTGCTGTCCGAACAAAGAGAAGAGAGAAATTTTAATAAAAACTGTGTATAAGTATAAGGCTTTGCGACCACCATACTGTGGTTTTAGCAACGTCTCTCATACCAGGGTGGTCGATGGTAAACCAGCTGAACTTGGTACGTTTTATGTCTTTCTTTCCGATTAATAATAAGCCATTTACTGCAAAGAATGAACTTTAAAGGCACATCAATGTACATTTCAATTAGACTAAATAATAATGCTATCGGTAGTTTTATCGGTAGTAACTTTACTTATTAACTTGAATTATTTCTTTCTTTTACTTCATGTTAGGAAGAGTATCTTTTTGCTTGAAATAAAAAATTGATATAGGAGTAATAATATGGATAGAGATCAAAAACTGTTAGGGCAGAAATTACACGTTTGAACTTTATAGTTCAGTATAGTTCAAATAGAAATTATATAGAATTATTTAATAATTTGTATTCCACTGGAATAAAAATTTAATTTCTGTCTTTATCAAATCTCTATTTCGGAGTATTTGTACGTATGTACTTATCGTCTGCTGTATGATCGAATATCGAATAGGTAATAATCGTTGTTACTCGTTATGTGAGAAAAAATTATGTATATTCACAACTATGACTATTGCATTTTAGGCGCTTG
>NW_022883232.1:0-20800 GCF_011952255.1 Bombus vosnesenskii
CAACAAAATCGGTTGAGGTTAGGTTATCGAGCAGATATCGCGGCTTTTGCATTGGAAATCACGCAACTGCCAGTCTCGTCGTTCCTTGTAAACGAAAGAAAGGTATTGTAATCGGTCGGAATTAACATAAAACTCGTCGCATGCGACCATATGGCCTGAATGTTGAATAAACGAGAGCAGAGCGCGAGCTATGTGATTCTAACCGTTTAGGCGGAAACTAATGATTGTAACCAGAGCCGAGATATATGCCAATATTACTTTGCTCGACAAAGCGTATAAGATGAGGAGAGAATCGCGATAAGGTAAAACAAGAGACAGATATTCTCTACGTAAAGCAAGTCTGTCAACTAGATTGAAATCCTATAGCTATAACTACAGTGAATCCATATTCTGGCGAATTGTCTTTTCACAAATGAAGCTTTTGAAGAACGGAATTGATACAATAACTACTGTTCATTCATAACTACTGTTCATTCATAACTACTGTTGTAAGAATCTATATATTTGTCTATGTATATCTATATATATCGATCTATATATATTTGTCAGAATGTCATTTTATCAAAAAACCCATCCTCTGTAATCATAGTTTAACGAAGCATAATTAATAGAAGGGGTAGAGCGTTAAGTGGAGATGATTTAATCACAGTTAAGTAGATAAATCTCTATATTAGTCTCTTTAATTAAAATGTCCTACGTTTTATTTGCGTCATTTTTTTTCTTCATCCAATTTAAAATGTTTAAATAACAATAGCCTATACAATATAATTTTATGTAAAAAAATTGGTTGTACCATGTTTATTACAGATATTTAACATTTTTGTGTACATACAAAATTTAAATTATACCTCGCTTGAGAACAAAAATTCTATTTGTTTTCCTAACATGTACTAATAATTATTGATCAAACTAGAAACAGCTGGAGGAGATTACTTAGGAAGATTACTTAGCATCTTATATTCCTGGCAAGAGAAAATGAAAAATTCGTTTCTTCTCTTTGTTTCCCTGTTCCTTCTTTCCTCCTTTTTCCCTTTTTACATCACTTTGTTTTACATCGCAATTTACATTTATTTGTAAAGTTTGAATCTCCTCGATATTGAAGATGTTGAAGCTGCAAGTATGTATTTCATTTTAATCCATTCGAGACCGAGATTTAATTGTAAGACGATACCTAGGTGTCGGTACGATCTGAATGTTTAGTTAGAATGATTCGGTTTTACTCTCTCCAGGGTATCCTTTTCATACTTTGATTTTAAATCGATGACAATCTTAAATAGTATGCCTCATATTTTTAAAATATAAAATTATATACTATGTTATTCTATAATGTATTATGTACAGTCATAATATAATATAATATAATATATATATATATATAATAATTCTATATTGAAAAAAATATGAAATTAACATGATATATACATTACTACATAAGTTATATATAAAATATGTATATTATACCCTTGCCTACTGACTGATATGAATTTCTTTCGGTCTCGAATGCGTTAAAAGAGAGCGCAAAGAAGTCGAAATTACTTATTGTAATTAGTAAAACGACCTGAGAGGCAGACAGATACAAGAAAGAAGGAATATTATATTAGCGGCATTATCATGTTTTTGCTCTCTTTAAGTCTTTCATCGAGACAGACAATCTACAGGTATTAATCGACCAATTTCTCCAAGCTGATAACTTCCAATTGATGTTTATATATAAGAAGTGTTATGTGTTAATCTGTCTAAATGTTTAAAAGGTGTTATAAATTAAATGTTGTTAAACGATACGTAGTTGCCTTTTGATCGTAAATTTTACTATCAAGGGGCCTTTTATGTATGCGTAATCATTGTGAATTATAACAATTTATGTGATCGATATTAAAGGTGTTTAAAAGCATGTATTTTTTTCTATATTATTGTTCTCCTATATTATTATCCTATATTATTATAGCATTCCTATATTATTATAATATCCAATTACATGTTGATACACAAGATATACAGATTATTATTTATAACGTTTTGGTTTTCTTAATTGAGTCATTCATTTAGTACAAATGATAAGAAATTAGTAATAATTCACAAAAAAGGATATCGTAGTAGAAATATTATAAAAAAACATTTTCTGTTTTAGTGTAGAGTTACTCCTTCTTACAGACAGTGTCGTACAAATCTGTACGTCTCTGAGAAAATGTAGGTATCTGAGCCCTTACTTCCTCAACAACTTTTAGATCTGATAGAAAAAAGAAACATACGAAGGAATAAGTAATGCTTACTAATAAATTCAACAAATACAGAGGAAGATGGCTAAATCGATAAATTAACGAGACTAAAAATTAATTACATCATGGATCTCTCGCTTTTAATTTTAAGCTGTAAATTACCGATATCGGTGACTGCCATATTCTCTTGAGTTTCCAAATCGTAAAGAATCTTTCCCCAGGGATTGGTCAACTGTGTATGTTCCCATGCGACGTAACTTGCTTAAGGAACACGAGCCGGTGATATGCAGGCAACGTATAATTGATTATCATTCGCTCTGAAACGCTGAAGTAATGACCAGTGCAGTGGTCCAGTGGTCATATTGAATGCCGCTGGATATATCAGCATTTGGCAACCCAACCCAGAGAAGCAGGAAATATGAAGCCACCGAATACCAATTAACTTCGTAGTTGCACGGTTCACATTCCATCATTTCTGAATATGCGAGGACAGTCCTCTTGTTGTGCTTTTAATTCTTTTATTTGTTTCATTTTCAGCAAATATACTGGGTTTTTAAATTAAGCTTCTTTTTATACAGAGTTACAGATTATATTAATTTTATATAGAATATATTTAAGAAAGATATTTAATTTTTTGCTAGTTAAGTATTGATCGATTAAGTTACTGTACCTTTGTTCCGATAAATGCGTGCCATTTCCTCGAATCTAATATCATAGCAAATGCCAATACCTATTTTGCAGCCCTACACATCGAACGTCGTTAAGGAGTTACCAGGACTGAGTGAATCACTCTCTCGAAAAGTAATCTTATTAGGAATGTCGATGTCGAATAGATGTACCTAATAACATAAAAATGTGGTCGCTAATTCTATTGCTGCAACTTTTGTAATTTAATATCAAAGTCACCAACTCCTGAACTTTAATTATTTTTTATTTAATAACTGACAGCGTTTTTATCACTTTCTTTTATTAAAAAATCCTATCATTTAATAATGTTTAAAAAGGAGAAAAAATAAGTATAATAATATTTTAAGTATGTGAAAAATTTATACAACACAAACACATTACAACAAAAATGGGCGTTTCCCGTATCATAACGTATTTTATAAACCGTACATTATAGAATTGGTTATAGTATACGTATGTACATATGTATATTCCTAAATTATTCCTAGATAGAGTCACTTTCTTCGCCCCAATATTTTCAAATTCAAAGCCATGAAGGAATATATTACTTACCTTTCGGTGTTTTGCTATCAAAGTTCCATCGGGACCCCAAATAGTACAGGTATTGTACAATTTATCGCCCTCTATTTCAGGCATCGTGCCACCAACTACATAGATGTTGTTTTCTTTAGCTGCGTTCGATGAAGCAACGCTCGTTTCACCATCAGGAATACTCTCGGCGTATTTTGGAAAGTACTCTGCATTGCAATATTTCAATTAATGAAAAATAACTGTCTTTTGTTCCAACCATAAATTAAATTGAAATGTTTGTCAGTTTTTTATTTTTTATATTATTAAAATAACTAAGTTTTATATTTCGACTTAATTAAATATGCAATTACTTAGCTAATAGTATATATAATAAATTGTTTCTACAGGTTCAAAATGAAAAATGAATATTTAGAAATATTTAATTACGACAATGCTATTTGTGTTAACATCAGTGGCTTGTTACTCAACGACTTTGCTAGTACTTTTTGAAACATAAAGTTAGTTTTCAATTAACGCTTATACTAGAGGCGGAATTATAAATGCAAAATAATTGATAATACTAATTTATAAGTACCTAATTATTAGTATCTTAAAAAATATATTTATACAAAAATCACGATAATCATGAAAATGGGGAAAGCCTATATTCTCGAATCAATTCACAATTTATTTTGTATATTAATTAGATTCCGCGCTCATCAGTACGTACTCACTGGCGACATCGAGAAAATGTATCGGCAATTCCTCGTATGACCAGAGGATCGGAAATATCAAAGGATATTATGGCGCAACGCGAGTGGAGAAACAGAAACATATGAGCTTAACACCGTAATACTCTTATCATAGAAATAGAAGCAGTCCTCGATTCCCGCCCTCTAACTTCTATCTCCACCGATCCAAATGATCTCCTAGCCCTCACTCCCGGACATTTCCTCATTGGCGATTCATTAATGTGCTTACGTGATCGAGATTTCAGGGACATTCCATCGAACCGACTCTCCAAATGACAGCATATCCAACAGCTTAAACAACATTTTTGGAACCGCTGGCATAAGGAGTATTTGAACGAGCTAACCAACCGCAATAAATGGAGCAAGGGTGGACACAGCATACAAAAGGGCACAATCGTCATCCTCAGAGTGGACAACGTTCCCTCCATGCATTGGCCTCTGGGCCGAGTTATCAAGATTCATCCAGGCGCCGATAGTGTCATCCGGACAGCTACAGTTCAGACGGCATTGAGCATTTTGGATCGGGGCGTCAAAAGGCTTGTCGCACTGCCAATTCAACCCGATCTCGAGAAACCCGAACAACTAGCCACCGAGACGAAATAAGATGGGAACTTCAACCACACCTCCCTAGTTTGATCGGTACCCCCTTAACGGGGGGAGAATGTTACGCCATGCGGCTTACCATAGGTCATATTCTTAACTATCGATCGCGGCACTATAATGTCGCAGACGGATCGTCGCGTCTGCCCGGCAAACAAACATTGTAGTGGCAAGCGCATGGTTCATTAAGCACGGCGACTTCCAGAAACGTCGACTCGTGGCCCGTATTTTACCTCGCGTAAAAGAATGTGGCGTGATCCGAACGTAGTGGGAGTCGCCTTCCAGAAAAAACGAAAAAAATCGAAAGGCGTTCAGAACTTTTCGAGAAGTCGAACCGTCAACACATGTGATATGTCGCGCATTACTTATCAACCAAAACGCAGTTACATTTTTTTTGTTCCATTTATATCTTTCTAGTTAATAAGTTGTTGAAATAAACATTAATTTATTTGTGTTTAATTCTGTGGAATTTCATTGAACTACCCTTATTATCATAATCGAAATAAGGGGATCGATCAGTTCGTGGCGTCGATTATTTAATCGTAACGGGAACTTACAACTCTCGTTGACGTGCTATCTCGCGATCGCGTCTCTCCGCGAACGGTCGAAACAAAATGATTCACTAAAAACTGTCCTGAATTCCTAAGAATTTATTTACCGCAAAACTGACAAAGTGTTTATTTAAAAAATGAGGTTGAAGGTAGTCCTTTTCTTTCATTTCATTCATTTTCATTTTCTTTCTTAAGTATGGCTAACACAATATCTAATCAATTAAAATTTTATATTTTCACGTGAAAAGTTTCTTTAGATAATTATTATCAACATGATGACTAACTCTTACGGATTAATACGTGTCTGTAGGGCAATCCGGTGGACTTGATCGGCTTTTTACTTCGAAAGTTGAGTAATCGGTGTCGCTTTCTTACGCATCTTTGAACTGTATAAATGTTTTAAAATTGTTTGATCCAGAATGTACCACACCGGACAATCAAGAAGGCAGGTGCCTTGACTACAGAAAATGTAAACCTCTGCAAGAAATATGGCAGATACAGTACCGTACAGCCACCGATTTTTATAGACGATCAGTGTGCAGATAACAGGGCAATGTTACGATCGTTTGCTGTCCGAACGATCCAAACAAAGAGAAGAGAGAAATTTTAATAAAAACTGTGTATAAGTATAAGGCTTTGCGACCACCATACTGTGGTTTTAGCAACGTCTCTCATACCAGGGTGGTCGATGGTAAACCAGCTGAACTTGGTACGTTTCATGTCTTTCTTTCCGATTAATAATAAGCCATTTACTGCAAAGAATGAACTTTAAAGGCACATCAATGTACATTTCAATTAGACTAAATAATAATGCTATGATTTTATCGGTAGTAACTTTACTTATTAACTTGAATTATTTCTTTCTTTTACTTCATGTTAGGAAGAGTATCTTTTTGCTTGAAATAAAAATTGATATAGGAGTAATAATATGGATAGAGATCAAAAACTGTTAGGGCAGAAATTACACGTTTGAACTTTATAGTTCAGTATAGTTCAAATAGAAATTATATAGAATTATTTAATAATTTGTATTCCACTGGAATAAAAATTTAATTTCTGTCTTTATCAAATCTCTATTTCAGGAGTATTTGTACGTATGTACTTATCGTCTGCTGTATGATCGAATATCGAATAGGTAATAATCGTTGTTACTCGTTATGTGAGAAAAAATTATGTATATTCACAACTATGACTATTGCATTTTAGGCGCTTGGCCATGGATCGCTGCATTAGGTTTTCGTAATCCCCGAAACCCAGACAAACCACTATGGAATTGCGGAGGTTCCCTGATATCGACTAGGCATGTTTTGACCGCAGCACATTGTGCACATATGGATGGAATAGAAAACATACACAATCATAATATTGCCATTCTTAGATTGGTGGAGGAGGTGCCATTTTCGAGTAAGTCCTCAAATATATATATATATATGCTATTGAGTATTACTGAAGTATCATATCCTGAAATTTCTTACTGTACACATATATTGTGTCATAAAGCGTGTACAATTCTTTCTCATACTTTTGGTCATTCGTTTCATGCATTTTCATTTATTTTTTTATTTTTCAGGGTACGTATATCCCATTTGTACGAAAGAGCCCCTACGAAAGAGCAACTTCGTCGGCTATAACCCCCTTGTTGCTGGATGGGGAGCATTAAGATATAGTAAGTGATATCAATTTTATAATAAAATTAAACAGTTCCAGTCTTAAATATCTTTCTTATTTTCTTCGTAGGACGACAACGACGTAATGCATTAATGGAAGTACAAATGCCAGTGATTAAGAACGCCTAATGCAAAATAGCTTATTCCAAATTTCCTAATGCACCTGATATCACTGATGGTATAATATGCGCCGAACATGCTCAGGGTGGAGAGGATTCTTGTACGGTAATTAAGTTACAGAGTTACTACAAACTATACGGTATCTGAAGACACGTCGATTCGAATTAACATCAAATCGACGTCTTAAACATTAAAAATAATAGATAAACACAATTTAATAGTTTTGCCCACTTCTCACACCTCGTTATGGTATTTAATCTAATTTCCTTCTAATCTTAGTTTTGCTCAAAATACATATAACATGTACGTTATAAATTGGAGTATTTCAATACACAAATCAATAGAAGATTATTACTGTATATAAGTATAATTTCAATACAATTCGATCGATATATTTCAGTATCTTTGATTAAAAATTTAACGATCCTTTCAGGCTGACCGCGGCGGACCACTGCTGATACAACATGAATTAACCTCGTATTTAATAGGTATTGTGTCTTATGCTTATAAGTGCGGCACGGCTGGGTATCCCAGCGTTTACACTAGGGTCACATCGTACCTTGACTTCATTCTCCAAGCGATGCAATAATATGATATTACTGTTCCATAAATATCATTGTGTAAAAAACGTAAAGTTGGATTTTCTTATTGTGGAGATAAGAAACAGCTCAAATTTACATTGTTTTGTACGTTACAAATTATAGGCTTAAAATGTACGAAATGTAACTTTGAAACGACACTAATTTTTTACGCACGATAAACCTCCACGACTTAGGTATGTAAAGATGATAAACGTATATTAATTCTATTAATTTGGTAATAATAAACCAACTTTCTGAGAAGTTCTGTAAATTTCGTTTCTGTTGTATCAAGAGAATAATGGAATATTCCACTTAGATCGTATACTTCTTGTATGTACGTACAAAATTTTCCGGCTAATCTAAAACACTTCATAAGATAGAGAGCTTCTGGAAATTCGGACACAGAGAGTGCATAAAATACAAGATAAGTCTCGTGTCTTTCAAAATTATTTTTTATTCGCTAAAAACGTCCTGTGTACTCATGCAATCACATGCAACCTCGAAATTTCACTTATTTTTTATCACTTTCCAATTCAATACACTGTTTCTGCATTTTTGACTATATGTAAGAGAAATTTCCATTCAGCCAAAGGTGTACTTACAGATTATAGATTCCTATACGACTCTCAGTAAAAATTTATCCGCACTCCAGATAGTTAAAACTTCTGTCGACCGTATTGATCCATCTGCACTCTTCGTATGACGTCAATATCTGTTCAGTGCTGCTGCGCAGGTTTCTTTGTGTTACGTCAATTCGTTTGTGACCGTTGCGCGAGTAATGGCGCTTTGCAATGGTGATTTGCAGGAAAACAGTGCAGGATGCTGTGATTCGTTTCTTGTGGTCGGAGGTTATGTTTGATGCCTATATTTATCAAAGATTTAATGCACATTGTGGAGAAAGTGTTTTGTCACGAAGTGTGTTTGAATGGGCACAAAAGTTCAAAGAAGATCGCACAAGTGTTATGAAAAAACAGCTGGACGCCCGTCCACATCCACGATGACAACATTGAACGTGCTCATGAACTTATGCTCTATGGAATAGACGAGTGACACTGGATAATGTGGCAAATCATTTGCAAATCAGCCACGGCTCTGCTTATGCAATAGTGCACGACAGATTTGGGTTTTAAAAAGTTTGTGCGAGATGGATGCCGGAAAAGCTGATGAAAAGGTGAAGACGACGATGCATTCGTGGTTCGCAGCTCAGCCCAAAACATTTTTTAATGAGAAAATACAAAGGTCCTTCGGCAAATGGACAAAGTGTATACAGAAATCGAGTGATTATGTCAAAAATGATGTATGTCTTTTTTGACAATTGCTTAAAATAAATTCTACACCGACAGAGCGGGTAACTTTTTACTCACCCTCGTAAGACACTTAAATTTCCAATCTATTATGAAGAAATAAAAGAGCTTATACTATTAAATCTAATTGTATTTTGTTGCATGAGAGTACACGTGTATGTGATGTACATTACCTTTATATCCCCTTGAACGCTTCAATATTGCGCATATATACTATATTTTGTACAGCTTCTATAAAATTTTGTATGTTTGTTTAGGCTGTTAATCTAGAGGCTGGAGTACAAAGAAGTGGCACAATGATGTGGGCTGATGACATTTATAATTATCAAGGAATCACCCCTACATTCGCTCAGGTATATATCGTTGACTATAATGTATTTAACATATATGATTGTTAGAATATTAATAATTAATTTTTAATTCTATCAGAATTTTAATGAAACTGTCCCTTGGGAAGGAAGAACTGATACCTTGATATCACGGTTTGTACATCCTATATATACGACAAATTTTAGAACATTATATAACGAAGAACCAGATCGTCGTGGCCATGTGATGTGAATAAAAGGACTTGAATTTGATGATATTTTTATAATGTTAGATAACATAACTAAGTATCTTCACAGTAAGATAGGATGACATGGTTTACATGATCTTAATGTTGTTCACTTGAGTGATGATATTATAAGGAAAAGTGTAATATCACAGGTAGGATGATTCATAATTTAGAACTACTAACTCATGTATGTATTAAAAATTAAAGAAACATATTAAATTTTATAGGATATTTATGTTTAGTAACCAGTAATTCAGAGATTGGTATTCATGGTTACTATAACGAGGCTGTAGAAACGCACCCTTTCTTCTTTGCAAATGGTCCTGTATTTATGTCTAAGCCGAAACTGGAACCTCTGAATAATTTAGATTTATTCTTGTTATTTTCTAAAATACTTATCTACAGTATACCATAAGGAATGATACCGTATCGCACCTAATCAAGTGCCTTAAGAAACATCAACAGGATATCACAGTAATCCCTTATCGACAGATATGTAAGTAAAAGTTATGTGTCATTGTTATACACAATTATGTGTTAGTGTTATACACAGTTATTTATCATTTTCTATTAATTCAGTTGTAGCCACTACAATATCTATGACACTGGTAGTAATTATGAGAACAATAATGATGTGTTCTATAAGAGGAAATGATGATTAGGAACAAAAACTTACAGGTAAGTCAAGGTATATGTTATTTGCCATTTGAAAAGAAAGTTACTAACTTGGAATTTTTTGATAAATAATAATTGTGCAAAATATATTGGATTTCAAATTTGTCAAAAATTGAAATTTAAGAAGCATTGTAATAATATAACATTAATATTTTGATTTTTCAGGAGATATCATGCGGTGGATGGATAATATGTAAAAAAATATTAAGCAGTATATGAATTTTCATATTGCGTAGAGATAACAAAATGAATTTTAAAAAATGTCGACATGGTAATAAGAAATAGCATCATGACAAAGAATATATAAAGACAGTTTCATTTTTTATAAATAAAAATTTGTTGTTCCAGATTTTTAAATACAGTGAAACGTTTAATTAGTATCTTAATATCTTTAAATAATTATTATTTTAGAATCAATTGTAATTGTATCATACGTACTTTTGAATTCGTGCAAGAACATATGTAATTTTGAAGTAGTTATTATTAGGAAATGTTAGACGCGAACAGTATGCGAAAAGTTAGTATGCAGTGTAATAATTATCAATCAAAACACAAGAATTAAATTCTTGAGGAAAAAATTTCCGGAATTTCTTATTTACATGGTTATAAAGAAATCCATAATAAAAAGGAGCTGCTTTCTAATACTTCGCTTCCTTGTAATGCCTACGTTAACAATAACGAGGTTCGACTTTTTGTTTTTAGAGGGATACTGGAAAATTTGAAAGTACAGTACCATTGGGAAGAAAATCACGATATTGAAAACGATATTTGCAAGTAAATTTCCAAAAAATCTGTTTTCAAATTTTCGCTTTCTATTTCACATTAAAAGAAAGGGAGGGCTGCCTTCTTTTTCTGCAAGACAAAACAAACATTCTGAATCTCGTATCAATGAATGATGTCAATAAGTTATTTTTCTTTTCAGATTGAACAATATTCCAGATTTATTCATAATTTCATACTACGCGAAGAATAGACTTTCATAGGTATATAAAGGAAATATTAAGTATAGGAAAACTCTTTTTCGTTGTAGGTGACATATGCTTCACGGTTGAACACATGTATTTTTGAACACATATAAATGAAAAAGTACTCTTATGGAGAAAAAGAATTGATACCTTCGATTGACATTAGATAATGTATATAAACTTATGAACAATCACTATCAGTTTGTATTTTAGGTGCACACGCAGATTTGTTGGAGTTCTTATAAAATGTACTTCCTGTACGAACGTTTTATTCTTCCAAATTTTACGATACTATGTCTCATATGATAACTATATGGATTAAACGTAATATAAATGATCCGAAAATAGACTCGAACGACATTAATTGTCTTTCTATTTATACCAATATCGAAAATACAAGTAAAGCTGGAGCAATAGTATGCAAGAATGGACTATTTATTATTTTAAACCAAATCATAGCATATTCAGAATGCACAGTATTATCATGAAATGTAAATGAATCAGTTGTAAACGAACGATTTTACTGTAAAATCGTTGCCTCCTTTTTTTCATCTGAAATATAGCAGCAATGAGTACATTCTTTTAATATATAATAAAACGAGATATCTTTATAAAGTTACATATGTCATCACTGGTAACTGTTATATCGTATGACACCAAATATACCGTTAGTATGGAATGATATTTTTATGAAGATATACTTTAATGATAGATTTTATGAATGAAGCGTTATATAAGAAAAATTATCTCTTGTAATTCTATGAAGTGTAGTAGCTAATGAAGATTAATTTTACGAAGTATTAGAGCAAAAGAGAATTAAAAAATTAAAAAGATCTAAATAAGATTGTTCGTGTGGCTTAATTATCTCAATTCTGGTACACCACTTGTTACATTCTAACTAATTAGCGCTAAACAATAACTTGCAAATATTAAAGATATTAACACCTTAATATTAACACCTAAAGGTTTTCAGGAAATTTTATAATATTTGATTATTGTATATCTAGTCATTGATTGATAAAATTTCTTGTATAAGCATAGATCGAGGTTGACGTCATACGCAGATTGCATTACAGGTATCGTTTTAATTTATTTTATGGCTAGAATCGCTTGAATATTATACGAATAATTATTTCCATTCGAACGATTAATAAATCACGTACCTATAAAAGATATATTACGAAAAAGACGTGACGAAACAAAAAAATATTGGAAATTCCGTTGTCATTAGATCAATTATTTTTGCAATGATTTTTATTTCCATGTAATTACATATGAAATGGGTAATTCATTAACATCTCCTCGAATCGAATATAATTCGTTACACTTCACAACGATTCAAATAATGGACGGGAAATATATAATAAGTTTCCTGTCCTTGCGTTAAAATAGTACTGTACAAATCAGATGATACAGGAAATACCCAAAAAACCCAATTACATCCACGTTGCATGACAGCACACTTGCAATGGATTTTTGTGATTTCAATGTCACAGACAACGACACAACTAATCAGAACACGTTCGAGGCTATAGACATTGGAATTACCGCGTGTTTAATACGTTTAAAGCATAAATCTAAATTTCACGCGATTATTTCTTTGTACATTGTGAAACTCTTAAATTATCTTAATCGAATAAATAATCCTAATGTAATAAAACATCTTGAAATAGACCTGGATATCTGAAACAGAAACTCGAAGGATAAGAAATCCTAAAAGGTACTAATCCTAAAATAACAAACTCCTAAATAATAAACAAGTGATAAAACCTGTTATAAATAATAAACCTTACCTGGAATAATCAAATCCTTACTAATCGAAAATAAAATAAGGCAAGCAATTCTTAATCTTTCAAGTAATTTTTCCGAAAACACAGAAAGATAGAGAAATTAAAAAGACGCAGCACAAATTGCAGCACAATGAAAGTTTCAGAGCGATGAATACGATCGTATTAAACTAAATAATTTTCAAAAGTGAAAGTACACTGAAACGTATATCGATGATATTTGTCATTTCTACGATCTGTTTCGCTTGATCGTGCTTCTTTTCTGATGTAAATTCAATTTATAATACGAACTAAGTTTCCTTTATTATTATTAGTCCTGCGTCTTTTTGATTCGTCACTTCTTTTATTTCAGAACAATGACGGGCTCCAAGATGCTGTTCGGATGTTTGGCGTTAATTGCTTTTCTGCATCCATTAGTTCACGTTTGTACTTCGAGTAGTACAGCTCAAGGTTTGTGCTTCGAGTTGTCTTTTTCCATGCACTTCAAATTCCAATACGATCTGGTCACGTGGCCTTCGTACAATTTCGAAATTTTACCTGTTTGGTAATCGTCAATGAAAAAAGAAGTTATGCGTGACCTCAACACATTGAAACAATTTTTATGATTTTTTATTTGCCGGTTGGTCAGCAAGTTAATGGAAAAAATTCACTTAACTATTCGCGTTAATTTCTTCGGTTTAACTTTTGGGAAATGCTTCGTTAGCTTCGGGAATATTCCAACGATTCGTTTTACGTACAAAATAAGCATGATAAATATTACATCACGGTAATGTAATATCGGAATATATTAAAGGTGTAATTTTGTCCGATTAATTATAATTTATTAATAATGGATTGAAAATACAGATATTAGTTAGACAGAGAAACGATGTTTGATTAACAGGAAAACTAAATGCCACGCTCGTATTTACAACAAATAACTTGACAACTATTTGGTAACTCTCTCTCTCTCTCTCTCTCTCTCTCACTAGCAACTCTAACACTCGACAACACTCGCAACTCAATTCTAACGACTCTATGCTTCGACGTCTTGATCAACTCTGATTCTCGCAACACGCACACTTTTCGATTCGCCTTGAATAGCGAAACCGTCCTTCTTCTAACGTTGTCTATTGTTTTCCTCATACCTATGTAAGAACTACCAACTACGTGCCTTTAGTCACGTAGGCACTCTTAAATGTAAACGAACCACAGAAACACGACGTACACGGTTTTTCTATTTTCAGCCGATCTCCAATAAAAGCTATTCTACGATATTACAATCGGCCTTTCCTGACAATCACATCTGCCCTCAGATGTGCTCATCAGCGCCGCTCGCACTTACATCACTATCGTCAGCATTCCACCATTTCATGTGATCGGCTGCCGTGGAAGTTGTACGTGGCCCTTCGTGCTCCCCCTCTCGCTGCACTGTGTATCGGTCATTTCGCAGGACTTTTATCACCCGATACGGTCCAAGAAACTTCGGATGCAGCTTTAGCCCGGGACCCCTCTGCATCCTCTCGATTGCCACTAGATCTCCCGTGCTGTATGCTGTCGCCTTCTTGCGTCTCCTGTTATACGCCCGCTTGTTTCGGATTTGGATCTCCTCAATCCGTTTCTTTGCGTCCGCACGCAGCTGATCTCGTTCCTCTTGGAACACCGCGGCCTGTTCGTCCTCGATGCTACTGCTCCTCTTTCGCTCTTCCTCTATCTTCCTCTCCGTTGTTTGTTTACCCATTTCACTCTTGTCAGGGGCTTTGATCGTCGTGGCAGCATCGTGACATTTTCGTAGGCTCGGTTCGTACATGGAAGACGTTAACAACTTACCATCTACCGAGACTATGATCTCTTCTTTTTCGAAGGTCTTCACGTTCATCGTGTCCTCGACAATCCCATCGTCGTCCTCGTCATCCACATCCTCTGTATATCGAATCTTCGTATCGATATTATTGGAGGGATTCCGCACGTGCGACTTCCCTTGTCTTTTCGTTCGCCTTGCATTCACTCTCTTCGAGTCTATCCGAAAACTTGAAACAACCCTCACACCCGCAACGCTATCCTTCTCAGTAAATTCGCAAATATCATCAACAACATCCTGTTGCTGTTGTTTAGCCAGATTCTTCCTCCTCGTGATGTTCGCTAAGTCCTCCTGCTGGCCGCAAGAATCCGACGAGGACACCATCTCTTGGTCCACTTTACCAATCACCACGTGTCTTGCCACTATTCTCCGTTCCTCCGACACTTGCTGCACAGCTGCCCGATACTTCTTCAAAACTTCTGCTAACTCTTCTTTATTTTCTTCCAATTGCGACAGTAGCTCAGTTCGTTCGCGACTATCTACATTAACACGATCTCCTGCTTCGGAACGTTGCCGCAGTACTTCCTGCAACGAAGCCTGCGTCTCATTCGGTTCTTGCTCCAGTGCCTGTTTCGCTTTAACTGCAACTGCTCTAGCGCATTCTGCATCTTCTAACTGGTTCTTCAGCTGTCGTAAAGCTGCTTTACCCGTCGAGTCACCTTTCGATCTCTCCAGCATCGTTTGAGCGTCTCTTAGCAATACTTTGGTTCTCTTCAAATCTCTTTTTAGCCTATGTTGCATGTCCTTAACGTGTGACAAATCTATCTCACTCGCCTGTGTCTCTACATCTATCTTGAGGACTTCCGGACACTCATCGGGATTTTCGTCCTTTATTCTACTAATAAAAGATTCTCCCCCTTTTATACTTATTTCAACAGTGTCCAAAAAGTCTGCGCCAATAATAAGCGAATGTTGCATCACTATGTCTGGAACTACGTGTATGGTTATACAGTACGACTCATTGTCTATAATAATGTTCGTCGAAAATTTCCCGAGCGTAAAATTCCTTCCGGAACCGACACCGCGAAATCCAACGATTTCCCGACTTAATCTGGGCGCTCCGATTTTCACATGCTGATCTGCTCGCATTAGAGTCAGCTCACTACCGGTGTCTATCAACGCGCTCAATTCGAAATTTTCCATCTTAACATCCTTACCACGCCTTGTTTGTAACGACCGAAACACGCTGTAAACTTTTTTTCAGGGCTCACCCAAATTGTCGCAACTTGATGCGATGTGTCCGTACTCCCTACATTTGAAGCATTTAGGTCCTCTCGACTTGCTCGGACACTCCGCACACACGTGCTCCGCATCACCGCAATTGTAGCATCGCGTCTTCCTCGCATCTCCAGATCGACCGGGTTCCTTGTTCCTCTCGGTTTCGGACAGCTTCGCCACCGGCTTTACCCTGTTACTCTTCGGCTCCTCAAATTTCGTCCTCATCTCCATATCTCTTTTTATCGCTTCGTAGCGCCTGAAACGCTCTTTTAATTGCTCGATATTCCTGGCTCCGTATAGCACAGTCTTGTTCGCGACCTCGTCGGGAATGCCTTGAATAATGTAGTCTATCAAGGATTGCGTATCAACCCTTCCTTGTTTTGCAATCCCGCACATGTGATACATATATTGTTGCAGACTCTCATCTGCTTTCTTCATTCTATGGGATATCTCGCCATGTATCTGTTGGTCGCTTACTACATTTTCAAACTCATTCCTCAACGCCTTCTTTAGCTTTGCCCAGGACTTTGCGCATCGTTTTTGTCGTACGAAGGCCTGAGCGGAGCCTGCGAGTAATTTCTTAGCATAGGCCACCATGTGGGCGTCTGACCAACCCCACATTTCTGCCATTTCCTCGAAGTCTTCCACCCACTGATTTACACTCAGCAGATCATCCCCGCTGAATTTCTCTAATGAGTCTTCCACGTCTTTAAGACTCAACATCGAACCGACGCATACCTTCTGCTGCTACTCATCGCGGTCCTGATACACCGCTCGCGTGCCTCTCCTGTATTCTCGCGCGCCTTGTTTATCGTCCTCGCCTTCACTTTCGTCGGAGCTCTCTTCTTCCGACGATACATCGTCTCCTCCTAGGGCCGCCTGTAGCCGCGCGCGTAGTTCGGATTTTCTTCCCGTTACCTTCAACCCCAAGCTAACGAGACGCGCTCTCAGCTCTTTCGTCCTCAGCTTCTCGAGGTCTTCCTCTCCCTCTTGACTGCGTTCGGCTCTCTGCTTGCTGCTTAGATCTCGCTGGTTTGTTGGTTCTTCGCCACGCTTCGAATCCTTAGGAGTAGATCGACCAGGTTTGCACGCTCTGTTCAACCTGGCAACCAGCACCGATCTCGCACCGGATATAGGCAGATTCATCTGTGCGAGCTTACTCCTCAGCTCCTCCAGCGTCAAATCCTCTTCACCCGACAATCGTTCGTCTTCAACGTTTGCCATTTTATTCTATTCTTTTCTACTCCCGCACAAATAGCTCCGTTAAATCGTATCGTTTCTCTGTCTTATTCAATCCCGGACGAGCCCCCACTTGTAATATCGGAATATATTAATAATGGAGTGAAAATACAGATATTAGTTAGACAGAGAAACGATGTTTGATTAACAGGAAAACTAAATGCAACGCTCGTATTTACAACAAATAACTTGACAACTATTTGGTAGCTCTCTCTCTCTCTCTCTCTCTCACTAGCAACTCTAACACTCGACAACACTCGCAACTCAATTCTAACGACTCTATGCTTCGACGTCTCGATCAACTCTGATTCTCGCAACCCGCACACTTTTCGATTCGCCTTGGATAGCGAAACCGTCCTTCTTTTAACGCGTTTTTAAAACGCGATGGCGCTATCACTTTCTAAAAGCGTCGTCTTTAGATTTCCGATGGCCACGGGCACATCCGTCTACCAGATATACAATGTATTATAAGAGTATCATTACCATACTTTTCATGAAAAGAGCAATTTTTCTTGATAGCTATACTCTGTAACATAGATTGAAGTCGCTGATTTGGTCCCTCTGATATCGTTGTCTTATGAGAGTCTCGCCTGATCTTGATTGGTTCTGTTGACTCTTATCGTTGTGAAAAGTCGATTCGTTGTGTACCTTTTTTGTATAGAGAATTATTTTGTGGTAGAATATAATGTTGTAATATTTGTGGTCTTTATTTTACTAATTTTGTCACTGAGCCACTCTTTGGTTCGTTGAGCGATTCATATTCCGCATATATTCCGTACTTGCTTCGCTTGGTACTTTTATAATTTTCGCAGTTACAATAAAAAATTTAATTCTTAACAGATTAAAGATTTAACCTCTTGCTTTATAGTGTACAATAATTCTTTTTTTTTTTTTTTTTTTTTGTATAGGTTATGTGATCCATAGTTTGAGTAAGTAGTACATATATATATATATATATTTACGTGACAAGCTTTCATTTCAATCTATATTTAAGATTAATATTTTATCAGTTTCTGTTCGTAACAACATCGAGTAGTCAAATGAAGTTTTAGGAAAGAATATAAATTAAAGGATTATGAAACGAGAGGTTGAATTTCAAATTCCTGAAAATTATGTACACAACTCAAAGTAGCAGTACTGCTTTTACATTACTTGCAGTACTTTCCGGCATAAAATAAGTTTAACCAACCACTTATAAATTTACTTTGCCCACCATTACATTTCCTTCAAAATTCAGTTTGATTTTGTAAAAGCAAATAGCCGCACTACGATGATCTTATTTTAAAATAAAGAATGGCGCACGTCATATATCCAACAGTTTACTTTCTCTTCGCTTTGTCTCGTATTACGACTTTATAGCGGTGTTTCTTTAAACTTTAAACGATCGTAATAAATGTATTTACGGACGATGACTGATATCTGGTCTGTCTTAAAGTTTCAACTAATTAGTGCCCCGTTACTTTGGACGTTATGAAATGTTGTATAACCAAAGTCTTATCTTCTCTTTTGGTAGTTGCATAAAAGAGGATTGAGCCATTGAAACGCTCGAATAGATTAGCTGATTCGCTTAACGTATTTTTACTTCCGACGAGCTAAACACAAGAGCAGAAAGCACAGAAGGAATAATACAGAAACGTCAAACGTATACAGAAATATATTTCGTAAAAGCATTAGTACGTAACATGTCTTTATAATTCTATTTATGTATAGTAAAATGGCTTGTATCCATTTTCATGAATTATAACTGACATTTCAAAGCATTCATGTAGATATGTAACTCTCGTTAATTAATAATTTAACAATGCGCCATGAAACGTATCATTTTCGTTTCTTCCTTTGTTTCGTTATACACAGGAACGAATTTGTAAATAAAGATGTATAATCAACGATAACATATGACAGCGAGTATAATAACTGTCAGCAAGGGAAGAGGTCGGTAAAATGATTGTGGTTGATTTCAGTGTATCGGTAGATAAGCTTTGACAGACGTTGCCGGGGGACTCGGTGTCGGTGAAACCGCGTCGATGAAATGATTGTCAGTAATTTAAAGATAACACAATTTATTGATCTGTCTCCCCTTCATGGCGTTGTACGTCTCTCTATAAAACATATTCTACCTCGGAGGGCTGAAAAATTTAACTTGGTCTCACTGGACTGGACTGTAAGTAAGAAAATTGAAATGCAAAATCCACGTGTGAGCGCAACGGTTTAGATGGAAAGTTCGATAGGACAATTATGTATATTAGCCTGAAAGAAAGCTCGTGGCTTTGCACGCAACACGTAATTTCCCTCGCTGAAATAATCCTATTACAACGATACGATTTAAAATTTTCCTTAACAGACCTCGCAATGTAATTCTTCATCTACAATTTTTTATTCGGCCTGAAACAAGAGACTTTCGAAGCCTTATAGAGTCTCGCGAATCTAAAAGTCAGGTTTCAACGTATTTTCGCGTCTTATTCTACAATACTGAAGACATTAAAGATGTTAACGATTATTGTCTCACTATGTACGTACATCAAACGAGTACTTACGTAAGAGACGAATGGAAATGGAAACATCCGAGAACAATTGAAGATAATTTGAATACGTCCCAGGCTATAATACAATTTCTCGTGAACCGTAATTGATTCGCAGAAGGGAATTGCTGCTTCTCACGACTAGCAAAGTGTTTCGCAAAAAAAAAAAAAAGAAAAGAAAAATGGTATCGGAAGGATAGAAAAAAAGCGGGGGCCTACATCAAGCAATCTTCATGCCGATAATGCATTTATTATTCAGTTCGTTCATTTTCTATCGCGTAACAGACACTGGGATAACTGACAGAACGAGCGTATAAATCTTGCATCTCTCAATCTGACTTCTCCCAATTCGTATACTTCCATTCTTCGTATAAGTGACAATGAATCAGAAGAGTTTCATAGCAATATTGAACAACATACAGTCAACTACAACACCATTAGATACATCCACCATACAGTCAACTACAACACCATTGGATAACAGCAGTACAATAGATTATAATTTTCTACGTGTCATTGATTCATCATCATCATTTTCCATTTTTTTAGCATATGTAAAAACGTATCTGACGTAATCTTACCTCGCTCTTTGAGTACAAAAATCCATTCAAATGAAACAAAGGGAAAAGAAATAAGGAAACAAACACTCACATACGAATCTTCATTACATAACTGCATGTACTCCTCGAGGTATAATTACTCAGACACGTTACAGCGTACCTTCTTCGTTCCCTGATGGCTGATGTTGATCGTTGACGTTTATAGTGAAAGAATTTCGTCAACGGCGCCATCTGGATCCCTGTTGAAAAATTAAAATAACCGCAACAGCATCATTAAGCTCATCACTCAGAGTAGCTCTTGTCGCTGAGTCGTGGAGGAATTCTTATCATCAACGACATAAACTATACCAGTTCCGGTAACGTTCTTCAGATGGTCCAGGCACTCGAACTCGCAATATCGCTCTCCAACACGGCATTTCTTGCATGTCTGTAGTAAAAAGAAATCGATCAATT
>NW_022883233.1:0-20213 GCF_011952255.1 Bombus vosnesenskii
TCCATATTGTCGTTGCTACTATCTACCATATACTTATTACGCGTGGTTGATAGATGGTTATGCAACGTACATTCTATGCATTTTTGAGAAACTAGAGAAGCTTTGAATAAAAATCACTACTGCAAAATATTCTATTTTTCGATAGATTCGGTGATACATAAAAAGATGTCGTTCTTCATAGCGATCTTTTGCATAATTTATTCTTGTTAATCTCAACATTTCTTTAATTAATACTCTCCTAATACCTACCCAATGTAAAAATATTAATTTTCATTGAGACATTAATGTGCATAGATAGAACATTAGTGTGGAAATCCATCTATAGGAAATTTAGAAACGAGAAAATCCGTAAGACGCTCCTAATATACAAAAATGTATTCTTTATAATGTTCCAGAATATTTGGTAAATAAACAAATTTCTGCTTACAATCTATTTCGTTGATCATTCATTAAAGTATAAACTTTGCCTTTTGACATATTTTTTCTTTTTTTCTCTCATCTAAATAATGTCTTTGATACACGAAGGTGTAAATTTACATAAATATCCTTGATCAAATTTGATTCTCACGCGAATAGTATAACGATGTGTTGTCACGATAAGCATTTTTGTATTCGAGTAAAGTCTGATCGAAAAAGAGGACTGAAGAGGGTTATACGATGGAAGAGAGGCTTGCAGAGAAGCTGGGAAACAGTTTACAAGTCGGGCTAGGAAATGGAAGATTGAGGAGTTTAGTTGTATGTTGGAAAAGAGGTTATATGAGAGGGACTGGGAAATAGAATCGAAAAATTATGCGTTCAAGCTTATTGAAAAGAACTTTTTTTAAGAGTGTTCGTAATATATTCATCGTGTATATTCATGTTTTAAGGAATTTATTTGATACATCTGAGATTTATGAAGCTTTTGCTTGTGTAATTCTGCTCATTTCTTATAGATGCCTTTTCTTTGTCGCAATATAATGTTATTCTTAACATGCAATGACATTTCCAATGGTGTTCCCTATCCTCGCATAATACGTATCGGTAATTCTGTCATAATACTTCATCTATGCACATATGCAGTCGACTACGTCAGCGATATGTGTAATACGTTTGTATCAGCTTTAAGATTAAACAATACTGCTATTGAGTTGGAAATTCATCCGATTGTTCGCATCGTACAGTGTGTAGTGTAATAGTGGATATTAAACAATAAATATTTGCTACGATATGTATAACTAATTGCTTCAGTTCGCAGTCAGAATTAGCTCAAACTCGCGCTATATCTAAAAAAATGTTCTTAAGTTACACAGACGGTTGTCTGTCATCTCGGAAGATGCAGTCATTGAAATCAGCGTTTGAATGTCATATTTTCTGGATGATATAATTTTCATCGGTAAAATTAGAACATATGAATTATCACAAACCAGTAATTAAGCCAAGTTTACGCAACGTGTTTATGCACCAGTTATAGTTTACATAAGAAATTCCAAATTATTTACGTAATACGTCAAACTAATACGTCAAAAAATCATTTACTAAAATCCATGTCTCATCGAAATATGAAAAATACGAAAAAGAAAGTAGGAAACTATGGAGAACGATAGAATTCGATCGAGGAATCGGTCTCGTTCGGATAAAGAGGCTCTAGAATCACGCAGGCCTAGTGGCTCCGATACTGGAAGAGGCCTCCATTGTGCGAAACCCACGAAGATGGAGATAACGTAATGAAACTAACTGGCTTGCTCTGACCAATTAACCAACCCAACTACGGCATAATATTTAACGTACACTCGCCGCCTTCCCCTGTTCACGTGGCCACGTTTACGCGATGGATATAGCGTTACATGAAAACGCGTTGCGAGGGAATCTTGCGTGATGATGAATTCGCTCGCGGATCATCCCAGCGTGAGTTACAAGTACCTTCACGCGATTGACGGATCAAATATTCATGGCAATTCGATTGGAATTATATTCGTGGGCCATAAAAATATTCACCTTCGCGATTTTATCGATCTATTCAAGACAGATTGGAAATCGATGTGTCGGAGATGAAAGAACACCTGTCGGAGATAAAAGAACACCGGAGCCTTTGGAACTTTGGATAACCCCGCAACATTGTAACCTAGAGTCTACTAAAACAGTAATTAAACAATTGTAGTTATTCAATCCGATTGTAATTGTTCGAGATAGGTGATAGTGAGCTCTGGCTCGAGGCGACAGTCTGTCGCCCAACGTAGCCGCGGCCAACGGGATGACAAAAGGACGTACTCACAAAGTCTAAGTCTGGTTAAAACGTGAAATAACCACTGATCGCGAAGATGTTACTCTTTAGTCGATGAGATCGCGAGCGAGAATGACTTTCCCGTCCCGATGATACCATGGAGGAAAACTATATTGGGGCGTGTCTAAGGACACGAGATCGGATTCGTCGAGAAAAGCCTCCGTTCAGAAAGTAAGGGAAATTGTCGTTGCCGCTAATTGGTCAATCTCTATACCGGTGGTTAGAAAAAGATGCTGGCTGTTTTCGAGGGGAAGTTGCTAGTGGGAGACGCCGCTCGTTGAAAAATTGGTCTCCCCTGTTTTCCCGTAGTGGGGACAAAGATTGTTTGTCTGTTTGATGGACTTTAGTTGACTAAATCTTAAGCTTTATAACGAGCCCTCGAGCTAGCTGAACATGTACTGTGGCATCGACATCTGGCAATTATCTTACTCCAGGAATAGGGTCTGCGCGTGGCGAGCCACGGGACAAAAACCGTTGGAATATTTACTGTCACGTGTCGCCACGAATATTTCTTTTAAGCTATAGGATTTTAAGCTTTTGAGCTATAGGATTACTCCATACCTTTGTTAAACAAGGCGTTCATCCCTTGGCCTCGGCTACGTTGGGCGACAGACTGTCGCCTCGAGCCAGAGCTCATTATCACCAATCTC
Source organism: Bombus vosnesenskii (assembly GCF_011952255.1). Classification (NCBI taxonomy): domain Eukaryota; kingdom Metazoa; phylum Arthropoda; class Insecta; order Hymenoptera; family Apidae; genus Bombus; species Bombus vosnesenskii. Next base: position 2,911 of record NW_022883233.1, read on the forward strand.
GAACAATTACAATCGGATTAAATAACTACAATTGTTTAATTACTGCTATAGTAGACTCTAGGTTACAATGTTGCGGGGTTATCCAAAGTTCCAAAGGCTCCGGTGTTCTTTCATCTCCGACAGATGAAATATTTTTATTCTCTGATTTATAATTTTGGAAGTGTAAGGATTTCGTCGAGTGAACGAAGAATGTTCGTAACGGAGTACCACGTCTTTAAATCAGGAATTTTTGATAAATAAGTAACGTAAGGTTTTATGAAGCAGATTACTGCAAAAAAAAAGAAATTCATCATAAATATTTATAATATTAGATAAATATTAAAATTGCCTTTTTATGCAAATGCGAGAGGTATATTACCATGAGACTATGTTCGCATGATAACGATGATAATGGTCGCAGAAACTGTTTTTTGCCTAACGCTATTTTAACATAGACATCGTGTTTTTTGATGGTTACAAAAAAAAATTAAATTTTATAGATTATGTATAATCAATTAATTCAGTGATCAGAATTTTAAAGAAACTTTTTAATAGAATAAATGAGAACTCGAAAGAGCAAATACGTGGAATTGTAACGATGTGTTAAGGTGTAGGAAGATTTAAGATTAAGCTGTTACTGTTAATTTGTGTTTCCGCCTGTTTGCACGCGTCTGACCATAGACAGGCACGCTCTACTGCGGCTGCGAGGCATCCGCTGCACGTGAGCAATCGTATTTGAATATAACATCTGTTTGATTTGTTTTTACCAACTATGTGTACCACTAATTACCAGTGGCGAAATTCAGAAATTATTCCTATTTCCTCGAAACAAAAAACATAGAATCTCGTCTTTTTAGATATATGATTTTACTTGGATATGTCTTACAGTTCGAACACCTAACCGATTTTCTGTACATTTAGTATTTATAATAATAGACTTTAGACTAGCTTCACGTACGAATATACAGGGTGGTTGGTAACTGGTGGTACAAGCGGAAAGGGGGTGATTCTACGCGAAAAAAGAAAATATAGAATAAAATTCTTTCGTTCGAGGCTTTGTTTTCGAGAAAATCAACTTTGAATCTTATCTCGTTATAACGGATCTCACTGTAGATCGTTGTCTCGATGGAAAAATTAAGAAAAAAATTTTTATTCTATATTTTCGACTTCTTTCACCCCCTTTCCGCTTGTACCATCAGTTACCATCCACATCCATTCCATATACATCCTGTCCATAAAATTATGAAATACCTACATTTTTCAATTATGTTCAAAATTCTACAGACCTCCCCCTTCCCCGAAATCTCATTTTGCGCTTTCGTCAATCATAAAAGTTTATTTGCGAAAACAAGCAGCCCAAGAAGAACAATTTGCGTCAGTCTAAAATTACCATCACGCATCAAGGAACGTACCTGACGTCAACAAACCTGAAGTCCCTCCCATATTTAACTCTACTAAGCCAACCACGGGAGTTCCGCGTTCAAAATACCAATCGTTCGTTTATTTGCATGAGAAAAGATTTGTCAGTGGCTGGGGAGGAAACGAGCCGAAGCGCGGATAGGTGAATGTCGGAAGAGAAGGGGAAAACCTTCCGAGTCCTGAAACAATTTTCGTTTCGAACAGCTCGTCCTGCTGGTGGGGAGGGTTGCATAAATATTCGAGGTTGCGCATCGTGCTCGACATAGCTGGAAACTGCTGGCAAGCGGACAAGTGGTGGAGAGGGAGCACCAGGAGCTTAGTTTCGCCACAGCTCAGTACCAGTTGCGCTCCATACGAGTGTTCATCCAACCTGCTCGAAAGGGTGGAATTCCAACGTGAAGACATTGAGTTCGGTGACATCGGTGAGTTTAAATCCACTATATCTTCTATGAAATCATCGTGACGCTAAATGTAGTTACAAGAAATCATTCTAATTTATTTCTGTGTGTAATTTCTCTTCTTCATTTCGCGTGGTTTCTTACTTGGTCAAAAAGGTGAGGAACTTTTATGCGAGGATACTGTTGATAAATTTGCATCGTCCATCCTTTATTGAATTTATACGCAAGGCCATCGACGTTGAGTTTCGCTCGATCATTGTCTATCGAATAATTATAAAATTTATTCTGATTTTTGTGCGTCTTCGGTCCTTTCCTTAGCTTTGTCCGATTCTTTTTTATTTGATCTGATTGATTGTAGCAATTTAAATACGAGGAGACTGCTGGTCAGTTCGAATCGATTATTTTCTGTGCAGTAATCGTAGCAAAATGAATATATTCTAATTTATACGTGTCCTTTGTCCCACTTTGTGCCCGCTCTTTTTCCCCTACTTTCTACTGTTTCGAGGCATGAATGAATCCTCTGAACTTGTTGCTCTGGCAGTGAATGAAAAGTGAAGTTTAGGATTGGAAAGTGAAATGAAAGTTTCAATTCCTCGCTTGTGTTTCACTTGTGGAAAGAATCTTCATCAGAAGTTTGACATTTTTGATAGACGCAAGTGTTTGTGCTTACATTTAGATTTTAGAAAGAATTTTGAATTGTATATGTCGATTACGTATATTGGTCATTTAAAAAAATCATAAACACTGTTCAAACTTCTAAGGTACAATGAGAAAAATACAATGTTCATCATTTTATCTTTCCCATGCATTACTGTACTATTACTTAGTGCTGGAAGTTATAAATACCTCTTGTCGTAACTTATCAAAATGTTCTGCTCAATGATATAGTCCCATTCATCCCCTGTCATTCCCAGCCACCATTTACATCTCATAACATAATAATAAAACAGTACTTGACATGATTAATAACATATTAAAAGCATCACCTAGAAGAGATGAATTATTTCATAATATAAACTTTCATGTTTATTAATCCCTTAATGTTTTTGTATTCTAATACTTTTGTATATCGCTTATGCTGTAGGTTGAATATGCAAATTAATATTTTTATAGATATAATTTAAATAATACTCGATAATAGCACTGGATAATATTATATCGAGTACTATTCCTCGAATATTTTACACGTTTTTCCATATTACATAATGGAACATAATTTTTGTCTAAATTACGATGCTTCTAATTAAATTTAAATATAAACGAGAGATTGCTTTCCTTCAAAGTTATTGAAATTCGTAAGAAAAGCGAAAGACAAAACAGAATCGATGTATCGATTAATTCCTTAAAAATTTCTACTCGATAACTGGCCCTTAACATTTCACGAACTATACGCGTTTTAATATTCATGGTTACAAGAAAGTAAGAAGAAAGAAGCCGAAATAGGTCGACGCGTGTTAGCGGCATATTTTTTATTCATGTACCCACTTCAAAGTCGTCTATACGTACCTCACCGACCTAATACGAACAGCTCTCTTTTCGGTCTCCTCCCTTTTATTTCTCTCGCATTTTTCTTCTTCCATTTCCTCCTGCCCCCCCCCCTCTCTCTCTCTCTCGTTCGTTCCTTTGGCCTGGATATTTTTCGCGTGGTTCGAGCAACGATGAATTTCCGTGCCGCGAAATTGATGACACGAGGGATAATGAAAATTTATCGAGTATAATAGCCGACGTTCTGATAAAAGACCAAGCCAATCCGTGCCTAAAAAAAAAAAAAATTTTTGGATACCGTCAATGAAGCTGTATTATATTTACATATAAACTATATTATATATGGGACGCAGGTGTTCTATATTAAACATAGCTAAATATAGGTAAATGCAATTAAATAGAGTTAAATATACCGTAATGAAATATATTTGGTTTATGAAACTTTTCCTAAATTAAATGGGAAAATTATTCGCATAGTTGGAAATTCGTATAGTATCTATAATAAAAATTTATAAAATAACAAGACAGCTCAGAGGACTTTTCAATATTTTTTATTTCGATATATATACTGCATTTCCATTAATCTTCGTTTTAGATATTTTTAAAAGTTACTTATTAATATCACTTCTAGTCATTTTTTAACATTATTCGATAAAGTTACATTAACAAAATCGTGTTTTTCAATTATGCCATTTACTACTCTTTATCTTCATGATTATAATTGATTATACAAGTATCCCATATATCGTAATGAAGCAATTGTGTATAGTTGTAGCATTGTAAAGTTATGACTCTGAGACAACAAAATCGTAAAAATTCTTAAAAAAATTGGCTGACAGAATATCCTACCAAGTATTATTTTCAGCGAAGCAACAGATTTTGTCAAACGTATAACCTTTATAAATTTCTGACGTAAAGTATTTCAAATCTATCTTCTCCAAAAAGAAGAACGTCGTAGGATAAAATTGTACATTTTAAAATGTACATTGTAAAATTATACATTTTCGATTTATTTCTTCACGTAGAAAATTTTACCTTATCCTTTATAGTACGATTAATGAGACACACTAAATATTTGAATGCTACGAAACTCGTAAGAACCAGTTGTACTATACTTTAACCAGTTACACATACTAAACGGTATCAAGTAACTTATCGATCAGTATCGCTTTCTTTTAATATGAAAGAACGAAATAAACGTAGAACAGAATTTTTACGAACAGAGAAAGTATTAGGTTGTCCGGAAAGTGTCTTTCTTTCGCAAGCGTGTCTTTTACAACGACGCACCTTCGTACAAGCGTAAAACCAAGTCTGTGAAATTTATCTCAACAGAACAAATTGGATCGTACGTAATTCGACAAAATAATATAAAGCAAAAAAACGTTGTGCGTCTATTATTTCCTCATAAAACGAAAGAAACTTTTTGGACAAGCTAATAGTTTTCGAAAGATTTACGACTTGTCTATGGAAGACGAGGGATTGAAAGAACGCCGAAGAAAGAGGTTCAATGGATGAACCAGCAGGAAGTTCTCGAAGCGAATCGCGAGTACCCCCTCGAAAAGAGATGAAAGTGGATCGAAACTGTAAGACTGTTACGACTTTTCCTCTCCGATGTTCGTGAATTGAATCACGGTCAACTCAGCTTGAAAGAGAAGTTCGATTAAAAATCTTCTATTGTTAAATTCCTTAGTCACTCAGGCAGATCCATGCGATTAACTCTTAATTAGTATTCTTGGTACAGCAATAGTTACTCAATTTTAGAGTTTCAATAATATACGTTGATTTGTATTTCGTACTTTACGTAATAAGTATCATTGATATTATTTACGGCGTAACACTAAATAATAATTTAAATTTCAATATTGAAATTCTGTAATCATATATTAAAATATTGAAATTGTATACTGAAAGTATTTCATTCTGTTAGCTTAATTTGCTCAGGAGCCACGCTGATCACCTTCATAAATTCAAGCACAGAGAAAAATAACAGAAAACAATTACAAACGCTTTTGAAAATTTACCTTCGAGCCTGTGACTTTTTGCAATTCCTTGCAATAGATAATTGCAAATTTGGAAAAATAGATCGTTCGTTTTTTAGCATGCTGAATATTAATTATATACTTAAATAATTAAATCGAGGAATTTTATATTAATTTTATATTTTTCACAAGGCTGATCAGTTTCTCGTGTGAAAATCTCAATGAAAAGAATTCATATGCTATTGTTAAATTAATCCTCGTTTTAAATCCTCGTTACTGATCTAATTTATACAAAATAAGGTTACACACTTGCAACAATAAAGAAGCTATAGAGCGGCGAAGATGTCCTCAAAGAAGGAGAGAAGAATCAATTATACGAGCCATTATTCGCCACTTACGTAATCTTAATCTAAATCTTAAATCTAACTGCACTTAATCTTAATCTTAAATCTAACTGCAATTGTCCTTTGTTAATTTTATGATTTCCATTACGCGAATCGAGTTGAGTGCAAAAATTCTGTTTTACGACTAAACGATATTTACGACTAAACGAATCCTTACAAAACATATATATAAACATAAACATATATATAAACATTATAATGCAGAGATTGGAACATAATTCAATTTCGTGAACAGCATGTGTTCGTGATCAATCGACGCGTCAGATAATTTATTATTGAATAAACTGGCCGGTGGCGTCTGCGTTTCATGATTGGCAAGTCGATAACGATACAACCGATAGGTAACCGAAATAAATGTTCTACATCTGCGAAGTAAACGTTGTTCTACAAAGCTTTCGACGAGTGAATATTTCTCTTCTTTCTTTCCATCGATAAATCGCGTATCTCTTAGTAACATTCAACTAAATTTTACAAATTTCACCATAGGCAGAGTAATTCTATAGCCGAAAGATAGAAAAAAAGGAAAAAATGGAACAGCGAAAGAACCAAGTCAATTTCCCTCTTTCATCCAGTTTCAGAGCGAAATACGACATATATGATATTTTCATGCTTCAATTTACGATCAAAGGATATTCAGAGTCGCAACTTTTTATCGAATCGAAACTCCCAAGCTGCATGTTTCACGCAGAGGAAATGGGAGAAAGAGTTACATAAACACTGATGAGTGAGCCAGTGAGAAGTTAAATTGATCGATTCCATTTTTAAACAAGTTTTTTTCGTTCTAAGATCCGATCGACTAAATCGCTACACTCACTGCTGATATTTATTTAAATTCATGTTTTTATAGAGCGCGACGAAGGAGAAGAACCTAGACAGAAATTTATTTTACTTACTGAACTATTAATAGCTGCTAAACTTTGCATATTTGTACACTTTCGCGCGTATTTTTACATCTTTCAATTTACCGTAAAACCTTATTCACATTGAACTCTTCAGAAACCAAACGATTAATCTCAATAGAGTCAACCTTCTTTACAAACAAGGTATTTCTATATTGCAACTATTTTGAAACATATACACGTATGAAATATAAACATATTTTTCATCCTAATTCCGGACACTCTTTTCGCATGGATTTCGTCAAAATTATGCGGCCTTGCGATTAAAAGAAATTTTCTCGAGAAGTGTCGCGATTAGGCAACTTATTGGTATTAACAGATTATTAACAGAAAGACAAAATAAACTCCGTTACACAAATCGGATGATCAAGTTTTCGGAGGAGAAAGAGAAAGAGACAGAGAGGGAGAGAGAGAGAGAGAGAGAGAAACAAGATTTATTGAAGGGAGAATGAGGGAACGGAAACACTTTGAGGAAACACTTTGAGCTCTATGCTTCGACCTGTCCAGCCGCCAATCGAATTAACGTGCCATCCAGCATTGATTTTGCGTCCATATCGTGGAACCATGCCGTATTTATTGTTTACCAGGTTTCCTGTGTCCTATGAATTTCAATTTTTCCGCAAGATGCCGCAAGATGCCGCAAGATGCAGCTCGTTTTCCTTAGACTCCGATGTGAAATCGCGCGAAAAAGTAAGAATGAAGGCGTTTCCATTGGATCGCGATTGCACTTTATCGTATTAATTAACTCGACATTACAGCGTAGTCCTAGAAAATCGTATTAATCGAGGTAATCCGATGCAATTGATTCACGGCCAGCGTACTGCTGCGCATCACGCGAGTCGTTGTCTCAATTATTGAATTGCTCGTTGCGAAGTATTGTAGCGGAACCTCGGAAACGAAATTAACGATGTAATTGGGGACAGGATGCATTGTAACGATGGAAAATATTTTAGTTATAACAGCTAATTCGAAGGTTGAAAAATATCGATCGAACTGTTTGCTGGTGTTCGCCCAAGGATTCGAACATGTAGGGGTATAGTGGTTGAACAATTAGATCTGGTCATATCTGTTAATTTTTCTGTCGTTATTGCATAATTCATTGTATTCTTTGGTTTACTATATACACGTATCCCGTTTGATAAATTATATTTCTAATTTTCGTTGATAATATTAATACTTTGCATTCGAAGGTTTCATTTATTCATATTACCAGATACTCCAAGTAATTTCAGTAGAAAGAACGTGTTTTCGTATAATTGGTTAAATATATGCGTAGAATGAAGAGTCATAGCCGCATCACTCATCACCTACTCACTCACTCACTATCATCGCGCAGTGCGATACGATTTTGCTTGGTAGTGTAATATATCTTCGGCCAATACGTCGGTTTATTTTTCTGATTGTATCTTACCTGTTCGTTGCAAGAATACGTGAGATAATTATGATTTGACAGGTTAAGGACAAATTTTTAATTTATTGATTTATTAAATTTTTAATTTATTAATTATTTAATTTATTTGATATTATTAGCGGAGCCCTCGATTGCGAAGGGTTATAGTAGCGTCGAATTGAAATTGTTAATAGATCATTTTCTGATATTATATTTCAATGGATCTTCGTGGAAATTGGAATAAAGTCTGATTCTACTATTTATCTTAGAAAACTTGAAAAACTAATTAATTATTCGTATCGAATTAGTAATATTCGTTTGTTTGTAAAATGTACTTGTCAAGATAGTATTATATAAAAATGCTGAATCTCGACAGGTTAATTTCTCATGTGAGTTTTCACGAAGCTTGAAAAAATAGGATTTGTAATTAGTATTATTTGCGACAGACATTTATTTTCCCTGAAACCTATGTAGGTCACAAATATTCCTAGTAGCAATGCGTGTGAACTACATTCGCTTCTCTATGTACGTACATATGTACTCTCAAAATTTCATTAAAATCGTTCTTACGTTATTTTAAAATCCATTCTAAAATCGATTCTATGGTGACAACCAACGGTGTAACTTTATAATTCGACGAAATTTTCCAATGCATTTCAAGCAGACAAATTTTTACAATCCCAATATAGAGAAGGTATAAAAATAAAATAGTTATTTTTCTTGCTCGGTTCTAGATGAGAACAATAAAAGTTGCGTGGACAGTGATTAAATTGCTTTAAGGAAAAACCTCCTATTTTTTGTTTTACATATTGACTTTTTGTTGCAATATTTTCCAAGAGCTTCGACTGGCATCGAGTCGTATAAAATCGCAGAAAAAGGCGCTAGTATTCTTTATAGTTGCATAGCTTCCATCATCGCCTGGGTAATAGGCCTCGCTTCGTCTTTGTCGCGACAATCTCGTTACCAAGACTTCGATCTTCGAGTTGCTTAATGCGATATCGACATCAGAACGATGCCTCGACGAGCAATTCATCAAAAAAGTTTTTTAAATTTTATTCGTGTAATCTCGAAAGTGACTCGATATTGACCGAGAATAATACGATGTTTCATTTATTTGTCGAAGCTTGGGTGAAAATTTTCCGCCGACAGATTTTTGATTGCAACCAACGACATTTGAAATTACTGACACGAGAAATAGAAATTTATTGTCATAACTAGCAACGTTGTAAATTGTTCGTATTTGCTTTGATACGAAGATGAATTGGAAATTATTAAAATTTAACAATTTAATAGCATTTACAATTATTCGTATTATCTCATTTAATTATATCATAATTGACAATACAGAAGTGTCACTGTTTCTGTATACCTAAATATATTATGTGGTATCGTTTGTTTTTTTACAATAACTGTGCAATTCCATCGTATTGATGCCTTTTCTACTGTAATTCTACTCCTAACTAATTACATTGAATCAACGTCAGTCATTCGCATAATAACAATTCTATTCCCTGATATTCCCAACCCGAAAGCAAATATCCTCTTCCAAATTGTTGCGTATGTATAACCATCCGATTTCTATAGTAATATATTAGCCGTACTGTATTATGTGGATTCTTCGTTGTACGAACGTAAGTAGTCAAGTGAAATTTGTGATGTTCCTTGATCTATGTACGTTACGATCAGTTTGCAACAGGCAACGGCAGTTTTCCCGAGTCGTTGCACGTTCAGCAAGAAATTAATCGGCAGTGAAGAAAAATATAAAGTTCCCCTGTATTTCTAACTTTGTACTCTGTAATGTCACGGTATCTAATCTTTCATCCATAGTTCACACTTTAAGAAAAATTAATCAATTACATTAATTACGTTGCTTAAAATCATCGAATTTATCTAGTCGGTTAAGCGCGCAAAATCGACGAACGGAAGATTATTCAATGAGAAAACTCGACATTACCAAAATGAACGTTTGCCCATGTTGAAGTAGCATTTAAAGGATGAACGCGATACTCAGCGTCGAGTCGAAAATGTTTCGAGTTCGAGTTTCTATTCGCCTCCATATGAACCCATTGAATAATCGATACGAGTTGCTCGTTACACGGTAATTCCTTGCTTGCAAATTTGAAAGTCACCCCCATAGACCCTGTTAATCGGTCAGACTAGCGCAGAGACGCGTTTCATTTGCTATAATTCGATCTTCGGACGGTTTAGTTATCGTCGCATTTTGACGCTGCTTACCAGCAGATTAATCTCTAGCAAACAATTGATAGGCGTCACAAACAGACCAGTTGCTTCGTAGTTAGCGAGTCTCTGGACGTTCAGAATACGAGGATCCAGCTGATCCACCATTACAATTAATCGGATTAATTCTCACTCCCTCTCGCCAAGGGATATATGTAATTGATTTTCTGAATCAGGGATGGCTATTCCGATAATATACTGTAAATATAAAATATAGCGAAAATACATAGTAAATCGAATTTTTCCTTTTCATTTCTTAACTTTATCTGCTCTCAAGATACATAGCTTTTGCAGTTTTCCGTAATGGGACAGAAAGCGGAACGTCTTTAGGCTACCATCTTTTTCTTTTTACAATTTAAATTCGTTTCTTCAATGTCCGTTAGAACATTTTCCAGCCAATATTTTCTAAAATTTCACACGTATCCTTCCTTCGCTATAAGACGCGAGATACACGTGTACTTCAGCATCGACGTGTCTTCAACTCATCGACGCCTCTTTCTCGGCGTTTCCCATAGTCCGTTTTCCATTCTGTCCGCGTTTCAACCCCCGACCACATTTTCTGTGCAACGTGAACACACATCCAAATATGGGTTGACTGCGACACGGGAAAACTCAGCGTTAGAAACGAACGAAGAAACGCCTAACCATCGTGAAAGCGATGTGAACGCGGAAATCGGACGAGGCGAAGTTAATTTCGACTATCAGCCAGCTTTGGGCAATGAATCTCGACGATTTCCGCGAACATATTGGACTTATCTGCTCCAGCACGCCTTACAATCACGATAACACCTTCTGTTGCACGCACGTGAACACGCAACCCCCTCGTTACCCTCGAAACGAGCGGTCAGAGATCCGTGAACAATATTGAAATTCGTTACGGTTACGGAAGCCGTTTACGAGCCTGTGGATTACGAGGGTCGTTTCGAAGAATGTAGTGAGCGATCCCATGGAGCGTAATTCTTAGCCCATTAACGGGCAACGTCGCGTTAGCGAATTTCATCTGTCACCTTTTCCCCAATGAATTTGCGTTATCGAATTCTATTTGTTAACATTATCACCACGACAAGCAATTCCAAGGATGAGCTTCGCGTTTACCTTGTCTCTACTTTTTCTATCTGGATTCTACAATTTCATGAGTTTCAAAGGATGTGGATAAAACGGCATTATGAGAAACTGTTGGTTGATTCTTCATGGGTTAACGTAGTTTTGAAGAAATTCTTCCAGGAACCGGGAAGAATATTAAACATTGCAATCGGATACAGTACCAATTCTGAGAACTTTGAAAATGACACGGTACCACAATGTCGCTATAGAGACCAATATAATGTTACTCTAGACGCTTTCACTGCTCGAATTGTCACAATCATTTTTTATACTTCCGATCCTTGATCATGCCAAAGCGTTATTTTTAAAAAATAAAATATATAATAGAAGTGTGTATAGAACTGTTGAAAGGGTCCGTGTAACAGACTTTCGTCGATGATCTATACAACTAAAATTCTTAATATTAAATTCAATTCGTAGAATATTCAAATCTATCTATAGTTTGATCGAATCTTCGATTATAAATCGACGTAAAATTTTTGGATACTACAAGCGTAGCCATCGTTCAGTATCTCGTAAACGTCTGATGAAGAAGTACATGTTACAAGGCTTATACGTCAAATCTATAGAACACCTGAATATAACTGACTTCCCAATATTTCAATATTCCTGGTCCCATAGCTATATCGGATGTCGATTAATACGAAACATGAGAAGTCAATCAATCGATATGTTCAATGGCACGTAATCTTGATAAAAGCTGCACAAACTTGCAGTCCTTTCCTTGTTTATAACGGGAAATTGAATACTTTGTAATTAAATTGTAGAAACAGAAGCAATAAAATGTTGCGTGGCCTGTCGCAATAACGTAACGAATCGATATAACGGTTGCCACAGACTAATTAATTAATATCAATCCCGCGATCCTCCATCGCAGCTGTCTTTATTTCCGCGTAGTTTGTATCGAATTCGTCGCGTTTCATCGTGAGAAATCTTCAGCCGTTCCAAAAGTTTCGTAAAGATTAATCCTTCATAATTGAAGAGCGGAAGTAGATAAAGTTGCCAGTATCGAAACTAAAGTTTTCTGGGAAACGACTGTTGTGAGAGAAATTGTTTGTTTATGGGAATGTTATTTATTAGAAAAATATAACGATACTTATTTATTACGCATATTATAATACTTTATATAATTTTACGATATCTCTATTCTATCGTTTCAAAGATCTGTTAATTAACGATAAAAAAAATATCTTCTTTATATCTTAAGAGAAGATATGTAAGTCCATTATGTAGTTTGCTTAAGAAGGTCAGTAGAGATTTTCTTATCTGATGGGATAATTGAGGCAGATTTATCTACGCACATGTTCAAGCACGATGGAGGGAGTTTGCTGGCACATGGTGCACACAGTCTAATTTAGGGAACTAATCGTATAACATACATCATACACAACCTATATCACGTATGAAACGTTAAAAACTGTACGAATTATTATGATTACACTTCCCTTCATATTTAGTGATATTAACCTTCATACAAACAACCTCTTCAAGGAAAAACAAAATTCTTTTTCGAAAATGGCACTTCCAATTCTTCTTATTCTCACTATTTAATTGCTAGCCGTATCAAGTAACAACGAAAAAAATAATAATATCTAAACGTTAAGCAGGCCCATATTTTTGGGGATACAATTAAAAAAGTAAATCGTCGGTGGAATATTGTTTCACCTATCAAGAATTTTGGAAGATATAATTAGAAAGGTACAACCTGGGTAGAAAATTGTACTCCTTATCGAGCATTTTTGAAAATATAATTGAGAAAGTGGAATCTGGATAGAAAATTGTTTTATCTACGAAGCATTATAAAAAGTAAGTTTAATAAAACTATACCTTGGATATTTTATATATTTTTTCATATTATACGCATTCCCTAAAATTTTACACTCCCAAACATCCTGCTATACTTGCACAAAAAAGCGCAGTCTAGTAATATCCCCCTCACTGCTCCTCGCATTTTCTTTCTAATCATCTCTCGTTCGCTTTTCCTGATATTATTCTCAGCGTAAGTTCAGAGTGGCGGTTTTTAGACTCAGGAACGCGCGGCTGTTCGTTAAATGAAATATCAAACGTAAGAATTGCCGCAGTCTTAACGCGAGATAATTCATTTCGTGGCACAGAGCGCATGTCGTTGAATATTAATTCATATCTCATATAAGTTGCGAATAAAAAAAGCAGATAAAAGAGGACAAAAATCCGATAATTACCGCGAATCTTTACGCAATTTCAAGAGATTGAAAGGCAATTTCTGTCTGGAGATTGATTCCAAATACAACGTGTCCCATTATATCAGCATCTCGAAAGTACAATTCTATGTGATTTCTAGGGAGAACAATACAACCGATCCACACCTTCATCAAGCAAAACGTATATCCCGTGACCGTGGCTACGTTCAGCGACCAATTGTCACCTCGAACCAATTTTTGCTTTTTCACAAATGTCAAACAATTACAGATAACAATTGCTTAATTACAGTTATGATAAAATCTAGGCTAAAGCATTAGAAGGCTTCCTCAAAATTGCATAGGGAAGGCTCCGGTTTTCATTTCATCTCCGACATATATATATATGTATGTATATACATACGTAGCCACAAATCAATTTGGATCACGACAGATAAAATAGGTAGCAATAATGTCTCCACGAACATTATCATAATTTATTGGAATTTACATAAAAGCCAAAGAATGCTATTGTTTCAATGACACGGCGTTTTGTCGAGTTAGATAAATATGAATCGTGTGTTTGAACAAGTGTTCGGTCGTGTTTCACGCGACGAAAAAGGAAATCACAAGACAAGGTGTCGCCTCGTTGGAAGTAACAAATCGCAATACGAGGGTGGAAATTGGGTGACACCGGGAGAATTACGAGGGATGAGAAATCTGTCGAGAGCGTGAAAGGCTCGCGGTCACCGGGTTTCTCCAGTTCTGTCGCTTTTAACGCCGAGTTTTTCCGCTTCGAGGATAGAAGCTGCGAAATATCGAGGCCATTGTCCAAAGATTTTCAAGAATATCCGATGCAACATCTTGAAATTTACGAGAGCAAGTCTGATAAATTCTTATCTCTGGTCCATTCGTGGCCAATTTTTTAATATCCTCGTAACTTGTAACGACAAATAAAAATATTGGTACAGGCCAATTTTTTTTTGGATAAAATCTTGTGTGAATTTACAAAAAATACGATTCTTCGTTTAATTTTTTTCCCTTATTGTCTTTACATATTTGGAGTTTAAATGCGTTATAAGTACGTTTTTTTTTAACATGATTACGTAGAATTCTTATTCTGAATAAATTATTTGTTTCCGCTTAATAACTGTTTCTAAATTACAGTGCATTTAATCTTGAAATGCACAGTAACATTTTATACTTTTTACATTCTAAGGAATTTTCAGGATCGGTTAAAAATTAAATTACAGTAATGGTAATACTCAATATTAATGTCAGGCGTGGATACTTCACTGTTTTGTATAATAATTTGTTATCTTGGCATCGATCAAGGTATTTAATATACAAAGCGTACAGATTAATAAGAATTTTAATTAATCCTTCTTCTATAGTATTCACCGTTCTTTTCGAGCTCGTACCATTTCAAATAGACTTTCGAATAGATTTCAAAGATTTGTCTGTTCAAATAAAACGCGATCTTTTTTATTTCCCTATCAGTCGTCCCGTTACTGTTCCGTTGTTTCCAACAGGTTGCAGATTCGTTTAAAAAACATTTGTAACGAAAAGCAAACCCACTCGCAGAAATGTTATTCAATATCGCATTTATAACTTTCATAGACATCCTCCTCTCAATGCTATCATTGTAAACAGATTGAAACTTCGTTTGCAAACACTCGCGATTAAAAAAAAAAAGAAGAAGAATTAATCTTAAACAATTTTATCTTGTGTTCCATTTATAATTTTCATAATTGTCTTCCCGACGTTGTATCATTTTAAATGGCTTTTTTCTATCCATCTATGTTGCAACGAGATCAACGGTCCTAATTACTAAATTGCACGATGTGTTCATACAAATTCACTTTTTATGAACGCGATGAAACGAAATGAAACCTAAGTAGAGATTTGTTTTCTCATCAAATATAACGAGTTTTATACTTTGGATAGATTGCCTCGTTGTGAGAAGGTCTTAATCGTTTATAATTGCCATTAAGTAATTGCAATAAGTCATATTTTTAAGAAACGCTCTCACATGCTGTCACACACTCTAATTAGAAAAGGATCATGAAACATTCGGTTTATGATATTATTTGTTTGTAAATCTTCCTGCTTCCGGAAACTTTTTTAAATATGAAAATATTTATATACAAAATTAAATGTTGTCCTATCAGAATTATATTATTTCGTGTATCCTGTTGCTTTTTATATGACAGTCCTCCCGTTGGCCGCGGATTCGTTATCAAGCCTGAGGCCCTCGTCACTAGTGTCACTATCGACAATAAAGGTACCACACCCGCGACCGGACGATGGAGAACTCCAACACGGAATCGCAAGCTCCCGCGAGCCCTGCCCGGGAGGGCGCCTCGAGCTCGGACTCGGAATGTGACTCGAGCTCGGATTCGGATTCAGACTCGACATCAGAAGTGGCATCCGAACACACGTTGTCGGCACGGGATCGTAAGAGTATCGTGCGCGCACTAAAGCGGTCGCTAGGGAAGAAGAAGAGGAAGAAGAAGAAGAAGAAGAAGAAGAAGAAGAAAGGACACCGGGCAACCCGGGTATCGCTACCGCGCTTCAACCCCGAAGCCGCGGACGCAGATCCAGCCGCCTGGTGCACAGCCGTCGGCCTGCTCATGAGGGACCACCCCCTGAAAAACAGCGCACTGTATTCTGCCCTAAACCGTGCCCTAGAGGGTCCGGCAGCGTATTGGCTTGCGCAGATAATGAACGGCGACGAGCTCACCTGGCCAGATTTTAAGGAACAATTCGCCGCGCACTTCGGTGGCCAAGAAGTAGCAGCCGCGTCGCTAATCAAGGTAGCCGAGGAACTACCGCGGGACGGCGAAACACCAGGAGCGTACGGAAATCGTATCATCACCCTCCTGGGGTCGAAGTGGCGAAATTCAACCAGGGAAGAGGTACTCGCCGCCACCGCCCTCCATCTGCTGGGCTCGCGCGATGAACGTTTTAAACGACTAGCGCCCACGAGTGACATCACGTCGGTGAAACAATTCCAAAGGGAAATGAAGCCCTTCCTATACACGGAGTGGCTAACGCCCCCGCCGTGGAGGTCATTAGCGAGCTCCGGAAACAAACGAGGCAGGTCACCCGCCCCTGGACCAGGTGTGGCCACTGCGACATTCAAATGCCGCAAGAGGGCGAAGTGAGAACCGAAGAAGGACCCTCGACGCCCGGAGGAAAGCCGACCGGCTGCACCACTAAAAGCGTTGTGCTTTCATTGACACATGCCGGGACACATCGCCTCTCGCTGTCCATCGCGGCGAGAAGAAAAACATTGCCCCGAGGACGAGCGCCTGGTCGATGCCTGCGTGGTAGAAGCCCCGACGGGTACACTAAGCCAGCAGGCCACACACGAGGACGTGTAAGTGTCAGGATGGCCGAGTCGGAGACGAAAGGACGCCGGGGCCCCTCTGGAACTTCAGGACAACACCCTAACCTTGCAACCTAGAGCCTAATATAACCATAACGAAACAATCGCAAGTCCAAACCGATAGCAATCGTACGTCGATCGGAGGATCGTGTGTACTGAGACACTCGACCGGAGTCTTGTTTCGGTGGCGTCGTTGGGATGACGAGCAGTCTTGCTAGAGAGCTGATAGGTAAAAGAAGTCGAGTGCCTTACGAGCAGGGAGTGGTGCACGTGTGAGTTAGAGCAAGGGAACCTGTCCTCCCGTTGGTCACGGATTCGTTATCAAGCCTGAGGCCCTCGTCACTAGTGTAACTATCGACAATAAAGGTACCCCACGCGCGACCGGACGATGGAGAACTTCAACGAAGAACCGCTACCTCCCGCGAGCCCTCCCCGGGATGACGCCTCGAGCTCGGACTCGG
>NW_022883234.1:0-14969 GCF_011952255.1 Bombus vosnesenskii
ATATATATAATAACCTAACCCATTTCACATTCAAGTAAAAATCCGTTCGACGAAGAAAAATATTTATTGTACCCAGCTTTAATCCTCTCCCGCGCTAGTATCCCTGCGCATAGCAGGTTAGCCGAAAAGTGAAATTCGTTTACCAGTTGCATTAAGCGTCAGTTAACGCTACCCATTAAACGCAAAGGAAAATAATAAAAAATAAAATATTTTGAAATAGTCTTTGGACTATTTCTGGTGGCAGCAACTACCGTATTAATTAATAACCTAAATCGGAATTAAATACACAATAATATCATTTTAATTTATTTCCTTTCCGATTAAATTCAAAACTCAAACTCAACTATAAAAATAAAAAAAAAAATTTTTTTTTTTTCAGTAAAATTCAACCTTAGATTTGATCGATTTAAACAAACAAATTGATACGTAACAGATTAGTAGTTATAAATTTTTGGTGGCAGCGGTGGGATACGATTCACGGAGGATTAAAGTTGGTTTAAACGATTCGACACGCTCCATAGTAGATTAAAGTTGTCACGCTCGATTAATAAAATATATATTTAAGAAACAATGGCGACTGTAGTAGAATCGTTAGACGAAGAAATGGTTTTGACATTGTCGGAAAAACTTAAAGCATGGGATGCGAACTTTCGCGATATGAGTGCGAAACTCGCCGAATTACAAAACGGATTGTTCGAGCTTAAAACAAAACAGGAACCTCAAACACCCAGATCGCCGCCGACAGCGCAACAGGAAACAGTCCAGACAGGTGGACATACCCAACCAATTAAGCTAAAAGACGCGATCGAATCGGTGCCAGTGTTTGACGGATATCGACCATCGGTATTCCATTTTTTAAGAGCTTGTGAACGCGCGCGAAATATGATTCCCAGATATCAAGAACCTCAATTGGTAAAATTGTTAGTAAATAAGCTTCGTGGACACGCGTTCCTCGCCATCGAAGACACGGAATTAATGAGTTTAAATGATTTCGGAAACAAATTAAAGGATCTATTCGGCCCAAAGAAATCTCTTAACGAATATAAAGGAGAATTAGGAACGATATTTCAACGACCCGGGGAAGATATACTTGATTATATGGATCGCGTTAGAAATCTTAGATTAGCAATAATGGACGGAGAAAGAGGCGACTACGGCATTATATCCCCCGACGTACAAGATACTATAGATTGGGAAACGAGAGAAGCTTTCGTTAAAGGACTTCCGAACGAGGTATATGTACGAGTAAAAATAGCAGGATACCATACTTTAGAAGATGCGTATCGACAAGCTGTTAAAGCAACACACGAATTGAGACAAATAACCGACAGAACGCGACCCCATCGACCGACACTCTCGAACTATTATAGACGCGATAACGCACGTCCCTCGAACACTAATAACAATATCAGAAACAGCCGCCAAGATCGAAGATCAGTACCTCCATCGCAGAATTTACCGAATACTAATAGACAAAATATCATGTGTAATTATTGTAAAAAACCCGGACATTTAGTGAAGGACTGTTACAAATTTAAAGCCCGAGTAGACGCCGGATTAATCGTACCCTACGCTTCGAGACCGTCGGGAAACCAAACACGTCCTTCGGGAGAATGGGGCGAGCCACGAGGGAACAATACGCCGAATCGCCCAAGAGTACAAGCGGCAATCAGGCGACCGGCGCCGACGGCAACAAACAGGACGAGAGCAGCCACTCACGCGAGATCAACTCCACCACCCATAACGAGAGACGGAGCGAACGAAAGGCCGACAATAAGATCGAACGAACAGCCACTAAATACTGTGGGGGAGTCATCCCACAACCAAACGAGGCCACAGACAGAGAATCCAGAATCTCAAGACAAAAGGGAAAGAGCGAAACACAAACAACCGGCGAAGGAAAACCATCAAGAGTTGAATTCAGATTCGGAAGGCGACCTCTCCGAATTATTTCAGTAAAATTTAACGATTCTCCAACGACCCCAACTGCACGAATAGTTTCCCCAAATCTAAAAACTAAAACGAGTTTATTGTTAGACTCTGGATCGGAAATCAATATTATCAAGAAACCTGCTTTACCCGATTCAGCCATCATCGACGAGAAAGAATTAATTGAAGTGCGAGGAATTACGGCAACGAGCCTGGTCTCCCTAGGGCAGACGGTAATACAGGTTGCGGGCCATCCGGTTATTTTTCATGTAGTCGATGATTCATTGCTAATCGATCAAGACGGAATCTTAGGATCCGAATTTTTTGCAGGTTGTAAAGCTTGTTTAGATTATGAAGAAAAACATATCAAATGGGGAAATATTTATATTCCCTTCGACACTAAGGAGAAAATAATTATACCGAAGCGAAGTATAATAACGTGTTCAATTAATATCGCTAATCCAGAGATAAAAGAGGGATTTATTCCAAGAATCGAGCCGAGCAAGGGAATCTATTTTGGAAACGCAGTTGTGAGGAATCATAAAGGAAGAGGCTATATAAGAGTAATAAATACTAACTCAAGAGATTACGAATTTACAACACCGACGATGGTGATTAAAGAATTTGAAAATCCCTCCCCGCTTCCTAGGACAGCGTGTAATACAGTTCTAAAATCGAAGGAAAGCAGATATGAAAAAATTAATGAGTTACTACGACTCGAACACTTGAACGAAGAAGAAAAGGAAAATGTAAAAAAATTGATTCGTAACAATCAAGATAGATTTCATATTCCAGGAGATATATTGGAAGCAACCGATGTTCTAGAACATAGAATAATTACTACGGATAATATACCAATCAATACCAAACAGTATCGATATCCACCAATACATCGAGAAGAGATAAATCGACAGATTCAAGAATTACTAGATACGGACGTAGTGGAACCATCAATATCTCCATATAACTCCCCGTTATGGATCGTACCCAAAAAACCCGATTCGCAAGGAAACAAACGCTGGAGATTAGTTATCGATTATAGAAAATTGAACGATAAAACGATTGGCGATGCCTTCCCATTACCCAACATTACAGAAATATTGGATCAATTAGGAAGTGCAAAATATTTTTCCACGTTTGACTTAGCATCAGGCTTTCACCAGATCCGTATGTCGCAAGAAGATGCCCACAAAACGGCATTTTCGACACCATACGGACATTTTCAATTCAAAAGAATGCCCTTTGGATTAAAAAATGCCCCAGCAACATTTCAACGTTTAATGAACTCAGTATTATCGGGTCTGCAAGGAATAGAACTATTCGTCTATCTGGATGACATAGTGATTTATTCCAGGTCTCTCCAGGAACACGAAATTAAATTTAATAAATTAATGGAAAGACTGAGGACAGCCAAATTACGATTACAACCCGATAAGTGCGAATTTTTACGACATGAGGTGAATTATTTGGGACATATAATTAGTGAGGATGGCGTGAAACCCGATCCAAAGAAAGTCGAAGCCGTATCAAAATTTCCACGACCAAAGAAGGCGAAAAATATCAAACAATTTCTGGGACTAGCAGGATATTACAGAAGATTTATACCCGATTTCTCCAAGGTCGCGAAACCATTGACACAACTATTAAAGAAGGATACTCCCTTCAAATGGACGGAAAATCAAGAAGATGCATTCAATAATTTAAAAACAGCGTTAATGACGAAACCCATTCTACAATATCCAGACTTTTCTAAACCCTTTAACCTTACTACAGACGCATCGGGATACGCAATAAGCGGAGTACTGAGTCAAGGGCCAATCGGAAAGGATTTGCCGATTGCGTATGCCTCAAGACTATTAAATTCCGCCGAACAAAACTACTCTACCATAGAAAAGGAGTGTCTGGCAATTGTTTACAGCGCAATGCATTTCCGACCGTATCTTTACGGAAGAAAGTTCACTATCGTAACCGATCATAAACCTTTAGTGTGGATGCATTCTATCAAAGATCCTACTTCCAGAATTTGGAAATGGAAATTAAAATTATCGGACTTTGAATTTGATATTGTATACAAAGAAGGCAGAGCGAACGCAAACGCAGACGCACTATCTAGGAACCCTCCGGAAGTTTGTTTACCAATCAGGAAAAGAGAGGAAGTCTCACCGATTCGCTATCCTGTCCCAAAAAGATTCGAAATAGACACGTCAACGGAAGACTCTCCCGTGTTCGAAGCCAAACCACGCGTCCTACCTCAACCCACTGACCTTACAAAACAAGGAAAAATTTCTACTCGAAAGCATCTTACACTGGAAAGAACACCCGTAAAATATTTCGACGAAGCATTAACCGAACTCGACGTAAACACAAATAGAGGAATAACTGATCAAGGAAAAAGGCGCATGGACGTAACAAGCGAAGAAGAACCCTCCGCCGAAATTCCAAAACTAACTCCACAACGAGAAAAGGATACGCATGTCTCAAAAAGATTTAAACTGGACGTCAACCGAAGATTCTCCCATATTCGAAGCCAAACCACGCGTCTTGCCTCAATCCAGTGATTCTAAAAATCAAGGGAAGGGTTTTACCCGAAAACATTTTACAATAGAAGAAACCCCCATAAAATATTTAGACCAAGCACTAACAGAAATCGATGTAAGTACAGATAGAGAAATAACCAATCGAGAAAAAGAAGACACGGACACGACAAGCGAAAGGGAAACCTCCACTGTAGTTCCAGATCTAATTCAACAACAAGAAAAGGACACGAGACCTACGATAATTGCGGAACTAAAAATTTCGGAAACCCGAGACTCGATTGCGAGAGTAAGTGACCATAAAGTAGTATTTATAGATATACACGGCAAACCGATAGACAAGGGAGCCTTAGAAATGAAGGAAACGGGAAAATTGCCTCGTTACGAAGATTTAATGTTAGAGAAAGCAAGATTGAATTACGATTCTGGAAAATACATTATATCCCTACCGATAAAGGAAAATAGAAATATTCCAATAACACCAGAAAATTTATTAAACTCGCTAAGATCTCTATTAGACGTAGTGAATGAAAAACAGTTAACTTCGTTTAGCATTAGCAAAGGAAACTTAGAGGAAATACCCTGGCGATATACAATCAGAAAATTAAAAGAAATATTTATGGAAAAAACCTTATCCATCACCATTTGCACTGGAGAAGTAATTACTCCACCTGTGGAAGCGCGGAACAGCATAATACGAGAAAAACATGAATCAAGCGTAGCAGGACACAAAGGAATTACCAAAACTTATCAAAGAATACGACAACACTACTATTGGGAAAATATGAAAAGGGAAATTCAAGATTACGTAAGAACATGTAAGGAATGTCAATTGAAGAAACTCACAAGAATAAAAGCAAAACAACCAATGGTACTTACAGACACACCAGGTAAAGCATTCGATAAAATTAGCATGGATATTGTGGGTCCATTACCCAAAACTCAAAAGGGAAACGAATATATATTAACCATCCAAGATTTGTTAACAAAATACTCAATCGGGATTCCACTAGGAGGAATCTCTTCAGCCGAGATAGCGGACGCTTTTGTAAGGCGATTTATTTGTCGTTTCGGATCACCGAGGGCTATTCTCACTGATCAAGGAACGAACTTTACATCCTCACTAATGAAAAAAGTAGCAAAGAGATTCCGCATCAAACAATATACCACGACGGCATATCACCCACAAAGTAACGGTTCAATTGAAAGATCTCACCACGTACTGATTGAATATCTGAAACTATATATTGAAAATTCCAGAAATTGGGACGAATGGGTAGAGTTAGCCATGTTTTCCTATAATACCTCTGTACACGAAGGAACGAAATTCTCCCCGCACGAATTAGTTTTTGGACATTTAGCCAGAGAACCTACAGGTGAAGCGATAATCGAAGAGAACTTAGAACCGACATACACAGAATATCTCGAAGACCTGTTCGATAAAATTAACACCGTACAACGAATGGCAAGAGAAAATTTAATAAAATCCAAACTAAGATCAAAAGAATATTACGACCGACGAATCAACCCCCAGGATTTTAAGGTAGGAGATTCGATATATTTACTAAAAGAACCCAGTAAAGGAAAATTCTCCGACCAATATACTGGACCATATAAAGTGCTAGAAATCTTGCAGAACCAAAACGTCAAGATTGAAGTAAAAGGGATTCCGCGAACGGTGCACTTAAACAAACTAAAACTAGCGCATAACCGAAATAAGCAATGAGTAAAGTGATTTCAGTGGGCAACGTAGTGCAGTAGTGTATGTTGTAGTGCTGTTCATCGATACAGATATCGAACACCTAAAAGAAAAGGAAAAAAATTATTATGTGTACTCTAATTATTGTTTGAATATAAAACATGTTGATTTAATAAATAACTAAATGAGTGAAAGTGAAAGTTACCTTAAGAACAAGTGATCAACCAATAAGGAAGTGTACGTGCAAGTACAGGTTATGGATCGTTGTTCGTGGAACATAATGTATGACAGCTACCTAAAATAAGTGAATAAATTAGTTTCAATTGTCTCAGTGCAAAATACGAGGTTACCAAGTGTTATAACTATATTGTGGATAAATTAAAAGGAAGTGCGACACCGTTCGTCGAATAATACAGATAGCGGAAACCTAAAAGAAAGAAAAAGAAAATTATCAGGTGTACTCCAATTATTGTTTGAATATACAACGTGTTGATTCAATAAATAATTGAAAGAGTGGAAATGAAAATTACCTTGTGAACCAGTAATCATCACACGAGAAGGTTTACGTGCAAAATAGGTTATGGATCTCTGTTTGCGGAACACCATGTACGACAGCCAGCTGAAAATAAATGAACAAATTAACTTCAATTGCCTTAATGCAAAATACAACATTACTAAACGTTATAACAATACTGTGGAAGCATGGCGCTGTTCGTCGAACAACACAGATAGCGAAAACCTGAAAAGAAAAGAAGTTTATTACGAGTGCTCAGATTAATGTTTGAATGTGAAACGTGTTAGTTCAACGAATAACTAAAACGGTGAAGGTGCAACTTACCTCGTGAACAATTAATCACCAGACAAGGAAGTGTACATGCATGAATTTTGCAGATTAACAAGAAGAAATAAAGTAGCTGATAAGTGTAGAAAGAGGTTAGAAAATAATTAAGATAGATTAATTGAAAGTAAAGGGATATTTTATTATGTATTAATCTACGTAGTATTGTTATATTATTATATCTAACATGTAGAAGCGAATTTTGTAATGCACAATAGCGGTCGCATGCACAATGCATTATACACATATTAAATTAAATAAACTAAACAGTACCTTTATGGGCACAGATATAAGACGATTGAAGACAACCGTAGTAAGTATTTAAGACATATCCAAGAATCAGGTGATGTTGTGGAAATGCTCTAGGTAAGTGATGGGGCATCGAAAGAGTAGAACCTGAAGAATTAAAGACAATGTTAATCTAACAAGTAGATTTTAATCACTAATAAGGGAACTAACTCACATCATACACAAAATAATAGCAAATAGCAGTTACATGCAATAATAAATTAATAGAAAAAATAAGAAAGGTTAATAAACACAGGAATAGGTTAGAAATTAATCAAGATAGACTAACTAAATATTAACAACATGACAGAACTCGGTGCAAAAGGATAAAGCTACGCTACACAAAATATCTGGTAACACAATACACAAAAAACATTAACTAAATTAAACAAGAATTATATAAATGCAAGTCGTGTATAATCAAAACAATGACTATTGAAATTCGGTAACAACACAATCCATGCTATCACATTTAAGTAACACACGGTATTGACACACACAATATCATGAAACACAAAACAATATTACAGAAACACTATAAAATAAATTATAATAACAAATTCACTATTTCAACAACACGCTATTGTCGACATTAAACAAACGATACACGCAAGCGACCATGTTGAAAACTCGTCACGCGCACCCCACACATACGCACCCCAATACATTTAATAGCCAATACAATGCAATACAGCATTATAATGGCAACGCTAGGTACTGAACAAAAAAATAAAAAAAAAAAAGGGAAAAAAAAGAGAAGGGGAGAGAGAGATAAGGGAAAAATATATATAATAACAACTAACATAACCATAACATATTATATTATACACATACAGGATAGGTCCGAACAAAACTTATAAAATTTATAAAATACATATATTAACTGTTCTCATATGTATGTACAGAACAGGTGGCGAGTCCATCAACCCTAACATAGAGGACTCAGACGGGCTTGTACCCGCATTCGATCTGGAAGCGACGGAGGATGTCCAGTCTTGCCTCTGTGTTCGGTTGATACGTTCTGTCTACCATTTAGATAACGGTCATCTTTGTCAAGACTGTTTCGATAACTTAGATCCAGACGACCAGGACCTATGTGACGACCCACCCACTCATTTCATATGCGGAGTACCTGCAAGAACACGAATATCATACTGTCGCATGTGTGATATAAACCTAGCGGACATACAACCCGCTATATCATACCTCCAATGCATGATCATTTACACTAATCTAACTCACCTTGAAGGAAACTTTTTAGTTCAAGGAACAGTGATCCGCGCCGTAGAACTATGAAGTACTTGTATGCTACGCACAAGACCAAACACTGATGCTATCCACCTATAAACAAATGACATTTATAACTATGCACATAACTTTCACTTAATGTTTACCAATATATATATACACGCATGTTGTAAAGTAGGCAATATCTATTGATAATCCAAGTGACTCGTAAAATAAGTCGTTATATTTACCATTACACGCACATATATATATATATATTCAAAGACGAGCTATATTTGTAATAAAAAAAAAAAAGGAGAGAAAAAAAATATATAAATATAAACTTTTTATATATGTAAATTAATAATAATAAAAGGTTATTCTTATTTCTAATAAACCCGAGAGTAAGAAACAATTTAATAAATTGTTGATAGGAAGATGAACCACCTAGTCATCGTACTCACCCTCATCAAAATAACATACGGCCTGGTAGGATATGACTGCAACGGCAACCACCTCAATGTTACCACTATCTCTCTAAACTCCATCGGGGACTGCAGCATACAGCCTACATTGACTGAAACCCAAGATATTTATATACAATTACTTCAACTCTCAGAATTTGAATTTACCAACGTAAGGCAATGCAAGGTGCAAATAACTCGAATTGTATATTACTGCGGCATGCACTCTCACACGTCGGCAGTGCATAACGGATTCGCCGAATACCTCCATGAAACAACCGCCCAACAATGTGCAAGGATGCACCAAGACGGCACGTTTTCACTCGGACCACAAAACCTTATAGTTGGTCTAAAGGATAATGCAACAGAAACAAGGTCGCTTGTCCTAGCCGGCAAGCTAACAGACGACGGCAGCTGCCAGGGAACACAGTATGTAGACCCATACGGGAGCTGGGAAAAGGTTGTCGTACAAGCAACAGTGAGGATAAGTTTAAAATCAGCAGTCGTGCCAGTACGGATCGAGGCGAACAAAATTCTACTGAAATCAGGAACGGTATGTACCTTTAGCGAAGGAAACTGTCTAGACGCTGAAGACGGATACACTTATTGGCAACCACAACCACCCTCACCATGCAAATTTGATCAGTACGATGTACTATATGAAGGAATTGCTACAAAGATCCAGGAAATAAAAACCAATAGAGAATCAGCACAACCAGTTTACGCACTAACAACGCAGGAAGTAACATTTGCACTGACTAAAACCGGAGAACAGCCACTGTGTGGATATACCCTACTATCCACCGAACATCCCAAATTGTTCCTATTAGAAACAACAAGAGGAAATACGTTCATCTCCAAAAGGAAGACAGCAGTCGAAAACTTGGACATATTCGCATACGTCAACTCAAAATTCATTTACGTAGAGAAACATATTAAACGACAAATGACAACATTGTACCATGATATATTGACACAAAGATGTACCATGCAGAAGAAACTAATAGAGAATGCTTTAAGCTTAGCAATCTTACTGCCCGATGAATTTGCCTATACCATAACCAAAACTCCAGGACACATGGCCCTGACCGCAGGAGAAGCAGTCCACATAGTCAAATGCATTCCGGTACAAGTAAAAGTACGACATACAACAGAATGCTACTCGGAACTACCTGTTTGGCAAGGGAATCGCACCGCATTTTTAACGCCAAAAACACACATTCTAACGCAACACGGAAACCACAGAGAATGTAGCGCGGTATTACCTACACTATACAATATCGACGGACTCTGGCACAAATTTGTACCAAAACCCATGGAAACAATTGCACCACAGGAACTCCGCCCGGACGTACGTCAAACGTGGCAATATTCAGCACCATCGTCGTTGGCCACGAGCGGAATATACACCCAAAAGGACCTCGACGCACTTCGGGACCACGTCATGTTCCCGGCAGAAAAATCTGCAGTTTTGAACACATTGGCCAGAGGAGCAACAGGAAAAACAATCGTCCCTGGAACAGTAAACATTCTGGGAATAATGGACGAAAACACATTAACGACAATAGCAAAAAATACCGTATCAAGCTTATGGAATGGTTTTATGGAATTTGGAACTGTCAGTGCAGCAATATTTGGAATACTTGTAATATTTAAATTAATCAAGACGATAATAGATATAGCCATACACGGATACCAGTTACGTGAAACTTACGGATGTGGAATCGCCCTATTAGGAGCAATATGCGGCTCAGTTACCCACCTGCTACTATACCTCAAAGGAAAACGAAATATCGATGATCAAACGGCACAACCTAGAGGAATATCGATAACACCAGTAGTCACTCAACAACCAACGCCATCTACATCCGCCTTGAGCGAACTCAGAGACACCATCAGTCAAATTTCCTTTGGAAATTTGAACTCCAAGGGCGGGGGTGTCACGTCCCGCGCTCCGCACGCGCCGTAACGAGAAC
The DNA here is from genome assembly GCF_011952255.1 of Bombus vosnesenskii. Classification (NCBI taxonomy): domain Eukaryota; kingdom Metazoa; phylum Arthropoda; class Insecta; order Hymenoptera; family Apidae; genus Bombus; species Bombus vosnesenskii. The sequence continues at coordinate 10,956 of NW_022883234.1, forward strand.
AAGAAAACTATTCTATACAAAACGCGCGAATAAAGATTTGAATACACAAACGAACACACGGCGCCGCGAAACTAAAGGAAGGATTAACAAGTGAGGGGCGACTAATAAATCCAATCAGTATAAAATAAAATAAAATAAATGAAACCAGCTAACGGATTGAACGAGTTACGAACCAAACAAATAAACCAGGAAATAAGAATAACTACGGAAAGGGAAATAATTGAAACGCCAGAAATACGAGTATATATAAATATATTTTAATCAATCAACTTGGAGAGTTACATATAAGTATAAACATATATGCTAGGCACGTAATAAATTAGTAAATATTAGAGTTAGCGCTTATAATACTATGCAATAAATACAATATTATCAATTTATGAAATATAAGTATATATAAAGTTAAAAACTAATAGTCTAACGAATACATAAAACATACAATATTGTATTATTAAAGAAATAAAAGTTACATTGTCAGAAACATATATATATGTGTGCGCATTTTATTAAACAGATACATACTTAAAACTAGCCTACGTTCCGGTAAAGAATTATAATATAAGAATTACATTACGAAACATGCATGTCTCTATACAACCTTATAAAAATTTATATTCTAAACTACTACTAATCTATGTGCATTCTACAATCTAAAATACATACTTAAAACTAGCCTACATGCCGGTAGAGCATTATAATATAAGAATTACATTATGAAACATGCATGTCTCTATATAAACATATAAATAATTTATTTTTCTAAACTAAAACTACTATTAATAATCTACAAAAGAAATAGAACACACAACGCAACACTTGGGACTAATCGACAACCTGTCGATAGCCCAAACGCTCAAAGTAATTAACACCGCAACGGCCTGAGTAATTGCATACAGAAATTCTATCATCAAACACAAATATGTAAACACACACTAAACGCACAATAATCTAGAAACAAAACCTTCAATACTATGTTGTCACACTACAAGATATATATGTATATATGAAATCAAATGATTGACACATAACCTCAAATACACAACACTATATCACTAAAGAATCTGAATGAAAATCACTTTGCCAGAAATATATACATATATACGCGTGCGTGTGTGTGTTCTTACTTATTAAAAGAAATTAATATAAAATAAATAATTAACATTTCATTTCGTATGAACGCTATATGGGCAAGAGAGATATGCATATAAATACGTATATATATATATATATATATGTATGTATATATGTATGTATGTGTGAGTGCATATGTTTTATATTATCGAATACTCTATGAAATAAACTACTCGAAACAATAAATAATGCAATCAAAGAATTACAAAACATTAGCTATACTGAAGTGACACACAACATAAACATATATATATATATACGTATATTCACACGAGTTATACTATTGTCACTTTAAAATAATATTAACAAATAAATGTTCTAATTGCGGTAGAATAAGGAAAAAAACGAGCGACAGACGAAAATTACTTCGATATCAAACAAAACTAAAGACCCGTCACTAAAAACTTTACTGATGACATTTATGAGCGGCCATGTTGGATTTACACGCGTCATGGCGACAGGAATGTTAGGGATTAATGGAAGTCAGGCGCGAGAAACAAATCATGAAAACACATTGTTAACACTTTTCTTTAATAAATTTTATGGGAAACTACAAATGTAAAAATATATATATATATATATTTAAATAAAAGGGGGAAATATAAAATTAAAAAAATAACAAATGTAAAATAGATAACCTAACACTATCAGACTAAAAAAATATATATATATATATACACACATATTGAACACAAAATTAATAATAATAAGAAACATCAAAACAGCGAACCAACAAATTGAGGCAGCTACAATAAATCAAAATCGAAGCAAGGAGCTCCGGGATAAAGTTCGCTGAACTGACACATACACCAATAGCGCACAACAGGGGAAATTCCCTTTCTCCCAGAAGCATGGTGACGAAGATGCGCCTCCAAAACTTCTTCGGGAATTTCATTCGCAAAACGAACTTTCACGCAACGCTCGGTATCGACGATTTCAACCAGAGGGGGTTCCCTCTCCAATATGACGGTCTCCGCATCGAAGAAATTCTCGTCGAAAGTAACCAAATCGTCAAAACCGAATTTCGACACAGCCTCGGCACCAATGTAAAACAGTTCCTCCAAACTCCCCGACACTCGTGGTCCATCACAAGGCCGCATACGCTTGATGGGTTCCCCCGAGTCGCCCATGGGCTCTTCGGAATCCCTCTTTCGCTTGGGCTGAAAACAACACGGTATATTTTAAATAAAACGAAACAGGACGAATCAAGCAGACTAAAAACAAGACTAAATACGTACCAGGGAAGTCTGGAAAGGAACCTCTGATAGAAACGACTCAGCAAACATGGTTCGAACGTCGATCACCGAAGCCTAAGGAAAATAGCAAAAAAAAAGGGAAAAACAATCAAAATCACAAAACAATTTTAATATGCAAACATCCAAACTTACGCAAAACAATTCGATGGAGGAGGTCTTTGTTATGGGAGAGCAGCGGAGTTGCGCGTGTTGCCCGAGCAAACTTTAAAATAATAATGATGCTGCAGCCACCAGCCCTTCCACGCGCCGAAGAAACACCGGTAATTCCCACGGTACAGCACGTGGAAGTTTCTCGCGAAACGGACTAGATCAGCGTGGAATGCCTCAAATCTCCTAGACGCTAGCTCAGCAGAAACACAGGACTGATAGAAACTAAGTCGAAATACGGAATTTACATTTTGTCACGTACGATTCCAAGAAGCCCAAACTGCAACATCCCGATTCCCACGGAAGGGTACCCCCAGCGGACCACCACCCCATGGGGGATGGCATTATAAATAAGCGATGCAACATAGCGCGGCGTTCATTATTAGTTCATTATTCGTGCATTATTCGTTCTTTAATTCTTTGTTCATTATTAGTTCATTATTCGTGCATTATTCGTTCTTTAATTCTTTATTCGTTCTTCAGTTTATTATTCGTGCATTATTCGTTCTTTAATTCTTTGTTCATTATTAGTTCATTATTCGTGCATTATTCGTTCATTAGTTTGCGATCGTTTGTTACTACGGCTCATTATTCTTTGCGTCTAGAAATTTGTATAAGTATTTTGCGTTTCGGGGTCTTTAGTTTTTCGATAAAGAGAAGAGAGTCGCGATTAAATAAAGTAAAATTTTAAGCCTTCATTACGATATCAATTCAGTTAGCAAGTCACTCAATTTGTATCGAAATAGTTTAATAAAGTAAAGGTTGATAGAAAACTATATTCGAGATTAAATAATAAACCCAACAACCTTCGACGATCACCGGGACAGCTGGAGTGATGGCACCAGATAGCACCTTTTCCTCAAGGTAAGCAAATTAAATTTAAAAAACTTTCTTCTTCTCTGGCAATCTCGATTTCATTTACGGTTTTAAAGATAGAAATATTGCTTAAATTTTAAACAAAGGAGTTGTCCGTTGTGTCGGCTTGTGCGAACGGTGTTTTCAGCTACTGAAACACCCACTGATCTTCGCATTCCTCCTCCCATTGTTGGTAAAATATTACCCATCTTTGGGCAAGGCTTGCGAAATCACACAAGTCCCGCTCAGAAAGGACTAATAAATATACCGTCGGGGTCAATTGAAAATCAAGAACGATACCGGTATTGCTATTAACCGATATTCTTGCCATTCTTGCATGCGATTATAAGAAAGATATAACAAAACGATTCCCCCTTCGGGAAATTAACCAAAAGATCGTTCGCTGTGTCGGCTCGTGCAAACGGTGTTTTCGATTATCGAGAACACCCATCGATCTTCGCCTTCCTCCTCCCACTGTTGGTAAATTATTACCCGTCTTTGGGCAAGGCTGGCGAAATCACACGAGTCCCACACAGAGAGGGTCGTTAGAATTATCCTCGATAGCTAAATTCAAAAGGCAAGAAAATCGTGGCGACAGAATCCATCGGGGTAAATGAATTGAGTT